>NW_011494898.1:5641932-5654611 GCF_000754665.1 Bison bison bison
AGATGGCTGGATGGCATCACCGACTTGATGGACGTGAGTTTGAGTGAACTCTGGGAGTTGGTGATGGACAGGGAGGCCTGGCGTGCTGTGATTCATGGGGTAGCAAAGAGTTGGACACGACTGAGCGACTGAACTGAACTGAACTGAACTGTTTTTGAACAGACCACTCAGCCAAGCTCCAGCATTTTCCAGATCAGCATTTTCCATTGCCAGGTGGACAATTTCTGTGGGATGTCTCATTGGCATCTGCAGGGGTTAATAGTCAGCCGCCTGTTGCTCTGGCTAAGCCATGAGAAAGTCACCATGGGAAAAGAATAAAAGCAAAATATAGCAATACAGCATAACCCAAATAAAAGTACATCGGGTTGATTAGCTGGGGTCGGCATACCCTGCTAAGCTGAGGAAAAATATAGTGTAGACCTTGGAATGCTGGGTCGGCGCAAGTTCAGGACGCTGCTTGGGCACACACTAAGATGTTTTCCCAAGGCATATGCAGATCTATGGCCTCCAGCTAGGTGATAGCACTTGTACAAGAAAATAACAAAGATAGTTTAGTAATCAGTAAAAATTCTATGGTAGATGGACTTTCCTGATTCAGACGGTAAAGAATCTGCCTGCAATGCAGGAGACCTGAGTTCTATCCCTGGGTCAGGAAAATACCCTGGAGAAGGGAATGGCTACCCACTTCAGTATTCTTGCCTGTAAATTTCCATGGACAGAGGAGCCTGGCAGGCTACAGTCCATGCGGTCACAAAGAGTCAGAAACAACAGAGTGACTAACTCTTTACTCTATATTATTAACTATTGTTAGCCACAAAAGTACAAACTCCTTGAGATGTTATTCAAGCCTCTTTACAATAAGAGTCCAAAACCTATATTTAATTTGTCCAATCAGTATTTCTTAAGCACCTGCTAGGTCAGGCTAGGTTTGCTGTGGTGAACAAAACAGAAATAATTCTTAATGGAGCTTATAGTCTGGTAAGGGCAAAGTCACACACATACACACAATACGCAAGGACAAATTGTGCTGTGTGCTAAGAATGACGGAGCAAGTGTTACAAGAGACGATGGTGGGACAAGGGCTAATTCAGACGCCGGTCCCAGAACTCTGGTTTCCAAGTCAATGCTCCATTAAGTATCCTGGAGGCAACGAATAGAAATAATTTCCCGTATCTTGGGTAGTCATGCCCCAAATGAACAGAAGCATAACTGAACCAAGTATAATGGTACTTGGCCAAGCATAATTGGTCAAGTGCCATGGCAGGAGACATAAAGAGACATGGGTTCAATCCCTGGGTTGGGAAGATCTCTTGGAGGAGGGCATGGCAACCCACTCCAGTATTCTTATCTGGAGAATCCCATGGACAGAGGAGCCTGGTGAGCTACCGACCACAGAGTTGCAAAGAGTCAGACATGACGGAAGCAACGTAGCACGCACGCACGCACGCACGCACCATGGCATCCAAGTATCAGGGTTTCATGTTTGATTATAACTTTCACCCGTCATTCAAGTTCCCACATTCTGATCACAGCCTAGGTTTTATAGTTTTGTGCCAATTCCGCAGCTTTAAAGTAAGTAGCAGAAAGCCATCCAGGCGAGTAGAAGGGGAAAGTCGTGCTTTTAAGAACATAACAGCAATAAGAAAAATACGTAGGACTTGCTCTGTTTAAATCGGAAGGAGAGCCAAGGGAGCCCGAGAGTCCTCAGTGTGGGGAGATAATTCTCCATGTTGTTTCTGCAAGTCTGATTGCCAGACTGTCTTTTCTGGGAAGTTTCCTTTAACAAACAGCGTAGGAAGCAAGAGACAGTATCCTGCTCCAAAGGGCACATTTGATTCCTGATCAGCAGAGTAAAGACAGGGAACAACTCCAACTCCAGCGCAGAGAAGATCTGTCTACACTCCAGGGTAATAAAGATAATGGGACTGTCTGGAAGGGAGGATGGGCAGGTCCTCCTGTAAGATGTTGGGGTGGGGGATGGTGGAGTGTACCTAAGCTCAGTGTTGCTGAGCTGGGAACAGGCCCCTGTGCACAGCACCCACCTGGGCCCACAGCCACAACACCCCCATGGGACTTGAGAGGAAAGGGGGGACTGATGTGAACAGGAAATTCATGCTGTCTGCTGAACCGTGAGTACCTAAGTTCTTATGATCTGCTAAGTTCCCTCTCTCTCTAGGTTGCTACTTAGGGACTGCTTGACCCTTCTGAGCACAAGTTGGAAGATCTCCTTTCTTGCATTTGCCATGAATAACTCAACTATTTCCACAGGTTCTCCGTGTGCATCTTTCACACTTCGATGCTATACATCTTTTCCCTGCCTTATTATGGTTTTTGCCCAATCATGTTTCTGCCATCTCAAACTTGGTTTACTTATGGCCTTTTAGGCGCACCCTTTTAGTTTTCACTGCTATCTGATAATCTTCACTCCCAATGTCAAATTTCTGAGAAAAATAGTCTATTGTGACAACGTGTCTCTGATGGGATAGAGATTTATTTTCAAACCAGGCAAGCCCATAGGTCTGTTAGTTTGCAGACTGGCTCCCCTTGAGTCAGGTAATGACTATTGATCTGCTGTCTCTCCCCTCATACCTGCCCTCCTACTCTCTGCTCTGTGTTGCCCCTGGGGCTGGAAGCCTGCAAACGACTTTCCCAAACTCCATTACCAACTGATCTCCTATTATGTTGTAAACATGGGAGGCAGAGGAAGGGGAGCATCACGTGGAACAAAGACAAAATCTTCCTGGAAAGATGTAGCTCTTACAGGGAGGCAGCTGTGGTTAACAGCCTCTAGAGCAGGGTGATTCGGAACTCTAACCATTCCAGCTCGAACTCAGCTGAGCATTTAGCCCAGCCAATATCAGGGTAAGTCACACCTCCAGAGGCTTCATGCATTGACTTAATCACACAGGGTGCTCTTTGCATACCCAACAGAACTGCATGACATCATGATGAGAGCACCAGGGGAAGTCTGGCTTCCAGAATGTACACTTCCAGGCTGCCTGTGTCCACTTATCTCATGCCAGGGTTAGGAGAAGGACTGGCCTAGGGTTACAACCATCCCATGGCAGGGACTCAATCATTCCTACTTATTCTGGGGAAAAAAAAAAAAAGGTAACCTACACAGACTAAAAGGCGAACCATGACGTTTCAACTGTCTTGTGGGGGTTTAGATAATTTTGAGTCCCATCTTCCTTTTCAAAAGTCTAGATGCTGCCACCAGATCTTCTCTTCAGCCATTCTGGGCGAGTTCTTCAGTTTCTCTCTGCTGTTTCACACTCACATGTATCTTTTTGCCCCGGCACAGCCTTTTGTCAACAGTATTCCCTTTTACTGCTCCTGGTCTGTCCTCCTCCTTCACTTGTGGTTTTCTCCCCTTGTCATTTAAGCTTTCTCAGCTATGCACAGAAATCGAACAGAAGCCTTTTGTGTAGGGGATCCTCTCCCTCCCAAGCAGTTCTGAAAGCAGCAGGTGCCCCAGCAAAGCCTTGGTTTGGACCTTAGACCTACACCAGCAGCTGCTAATCCTGAGTTCTCACTCTTTTTTAAAAAGCAGTAAAATGGACTTACATGAAAACCAAGTGTGTTGGGGTTAACTCTCTTATCTTGAGCTCAAGCCACTCTGGCCTCGAAACTTTCCAAAAGCACCACACTTCTCTCACCATCGGAAGAGAGAGTGACTATGTTGCTGGTACAGACCTCTGCTTATGTTGGAGATGGCTAGGCATGGATTTCCCTAATCAGCAGAAAAATGCAAACTGCGTGTGTGGGTGGGGTGAAGGTTGGGGGGTTTGCAGGATACCAGAGTTGCAAGTAAAAGCACAGATTTCCCTAGCTGGGAACAGGCCCTGGAAAGGGAACCTCCCCACATCAGATAAGGAAAAATGTATTTCATATTGTCAGCCCCTGTTATATTTAGATAATAAAGAATACTTGGGCAGAGGAAAATGATAATAATAGTAATAATACCTGCAACAAATATTCTTTGTACTTTACACTTCTAAAATCTTCATATATATCTGTATATTATTTCATCACAAGAATAAGATCATTATACAGTATGGACAAGATTAACATGTGGTCCATAATTTAAAAACTAAGATATACTATTTATAACTGTTCATCTGAGGCTGTTGCTGCTGTCAAATATATAAAACAGATGCCTTCAGGCTGAGAGATTTGGTGCCAACTCTAAGTAATCCAGAAAGTTAGAAAAACTGAAAATAGAAGTGCATTTATGCTGTTTATCAAGGAAAAGAATGTTTTCTTCTCAAATGATAAAGCTGTGCAAGAGAGCACAGCAACAGGCTCAGAAAAACCATGGCAGCATCCTTTTGTTAGGGGAAGCACACAGACTGAAACCCGCCCACCCTGGCCAGAAACCATAGTAACCATTTGCATGAGTTGTTTTATGACAGGAGGTCCTGGTAAGGAACAGGGAACTAATAAGCCTCCACCAACCAGAAGAGTTCCAGAAAGGTCAAAAGGAGACACCACCTGTCCGACAACCTCCCAGAATCTTTCTCTCTGGCATCCATCTTGGCTGAACAAGGTGTGCACCAGCAGAAGGACTCTGAGTCAGAATGATTGGCTAAGGACAACCTGGAAACTAATCCCATCACCATAAAACCCGAGACTGCAAGCCATGTGGCAGAGCTGTTCTCCTGGGTTCCCTTACCCTACTGCTCTCCACCCGGGTGCCCTTGCCCAATAAAATCTCTTGCTTTGACAACACATGTGTCTCCTTGGACAATTCATTTCCAAGTGTTAGACAAAAGCCCAGTTTCGGGCCCTGGAATGGGTCCCCCTTCCTACAACATTTACAGGACATTTTAGACCCCACATAATTCTGCTGGAATAAGACATATTTTCTTTCTAAAAATAGTCACTGTCCATCAAGCTGCTTAGTTTTTTTGGGAGGACAACATATCAAAAAGATCAACCATTTTTTTCTTTATGCCAGCTTAGAAAGGTAATTCCTTAAAGATCAAGATAAGCATTTTTATACTTTGTAAGTACCTTTGATTTTGCATTACCATCTTTATAGGCATATGTCCTTGAACTCTTGAGATAGCTAAGCTGAAAACAGCCTTCTCATCGCCTTACCCACCACTGGCCCAGCTCAAATAGAGAATCCTTGTAGGGAAGAAAAATAAAAGAGCTTTGCAAAGGAGATAAAGAGTAGAGGAAGAGAAACCCATGAGGGCAAAGGCAAATTGTAGGCTACTTTCATGTAAAACTGAAAACCTGGTATATGCACATATCTGTCTGCACACATTTGCATGAGGAAGGAGAAAGGTGTGGAACAACTTAGGCCAGTCCAGGGAGGAAATGGGAAAGAAAATTAGGAGAAGTCACAGAGTCGGACACAACTGAGCCACTAAGCATTCACACCAGGTTATAGGTTTTCTAAGTAATCAAGGAGCACTAAAAGCAAAGAAAAACCTTGCATTGCTTTGCTTACAAAATATAAGTCTTCCAACTGGGGCTTCGTATCAGCATCAGCTTGTACAGTCAAGTCATGCAGTCTTTGCATGGATTACTTTACTGCACGGACAATTAGAGGTTAGATTTGCCAAGGAAGCTACTATAGCAAAATCTGCTTTTCTTGCTAGGAGTTAGAAACCTCATTAAAGCAGAAGGACAACTGAAAATTTAAGCTTCATTAGACAATACTAGGAAGCACTTGTCCAAATTTGATGTATTTATGTAACACGGCTTTTTTTTTTTTTTTTTTTTTGATCAGAGCCTCAAATTCTAACTCAATTGGTCAGTTCAGACCTGTCTTCTTATGGCTCTTTGGCTGCAAAATCAGGACATTGTGCATATATCTATATATATATATAGTCAGTACAATATCTACTTCTAAACCTTTACAGATATGTTTAAAATTTTAGTTTTACAACCTAAATCTTCAATTAGGTGTGGTGAGCTGTGACTCATCTTCTCAATAAAATAATAGGATTCCGATATATATATGGCACATTGCATTTACAATAAGGAAAGCTGTAATTAGGTGTGTTTTTAAGATTTAGCTCTGATATAATCAAGTCAGCCCAGGTAGTCAGACATATTAGTTTCTGTCAGTACAGGAATCCACATATTTGGAACCGAATCTTTCTCCTGGGGAGGCTACAGCACACCTCTCCGTAAGCGTCTGGAGAACTTTTAAATCATTCTTTAATTAATGCTTTCAGCACCCCTGTGACCTCATTATGCTGTTGTTATTAAGCATTTTATTTTCTTGGTCCCAAGAGTTCCTCATAGCAAATACATGTTTCCCAGCAGACATTTATATTTTCTGACAGGAAAGTTGGCTTCTCATGCATGATATAAAGCAAATGTTAATTAGGATGATGGTTAAGATGGCCCAGACTCTTTCCAAACATTTTCATAGCTGGCAGCATTCCACTTTCCTCTTCCTGTAAGCCGAGAAACCTAAGTGGTTATTTTTCTTCTTGGGGTAGAAATGTCTAGGTAAAAGCAGTCAAAGAATATTCAGAGTGGCTTAGCCAAAAGATATCCTGAGAAAAGCTCCCTATTTAGGGCTGTCATAGAATGTCATGAGGAGGGCTTCCCTGGTGGTCCAATGGTTAAGAATCTGCCTGCCAATGCAGGGACATCGGTTCCATCCCTGGCCTGGGAAGATCCCACGTGCCTCGGGGCAACCAAGGCTGTGGGCCACAACTACTGAGCCCGTTGCACCTAGAGCCAGCCGATGCTCCCCAACAAGCAAAGCCACAGCGGTGAGAAGCCTGAACACCACAACTAGAGAGTAGCCTGTGCTGGCGGCAACTAGAGAAACCTGCCCGCAGGAGCAAAGACCCAGCACAGTCAAAAATAAGTAAATAAATACATCTTTAGAAAAAATATGCCAAGAGGAGGTTCAATGCCTACAACGTTTCTGGAGGTCACAATTAGCCCAGCTATATACTCTTTGACTCACAAGTCACTTCTGGGTAATGTTCCGGAGGAAAAAGTTATAGATGTGCAGACAGTTTGTATGTGAAAGCTTATGAATGTCGGTATCATAGCACTGTTTGCCAATAGTGTCAACTCTTTGAAAAACCTATCTTTCTAAAAATAGATCATAGGATATCCATATGTTGCTATGCTATGCTAAGTCACTTCAGTCGTGTCCGACTCTGTGTGACCCCATAGACGGCAGCCACCAGGCTCCCCCGTCCCTGGGATTCTCCAGGCAAGAACACTGGAGTGGGTTGCCATTTCCTTCTCCAATGCATGTAAGTGAAAAGTGAAAGTGAAGTCGCTGAGTCTTGTCCGACTCTTAGCAACCCTATGGACTGCAGCCTACCAGGCTCCTCCATCCATGGGATTTTCCAGGCAAGAGTACTGGAGTGGGATGCCATTGCCTTCTCCAATCCATATGTTAGGTAAATAGAATAGGGAAAATGGCATCCAAAATGGCGGTGGCTAAAAGACAAGGAAGGGAAAAGCCCGTGAAAATAGAACAGAGGAAGGTCAAAGGAAGGTCCAAGGAGAGGACTGAGGACTTCAGATAGAACAGCACTACTGACTAAGCCCAATTTGCATAGGGCAGACCCAGGGAGAAGGAAAAAACATATAAAAAGAGGAGCCAAAAGGCTCTCTCTCTTCTCTCCCCCAACCCCCTGCGCCCCGGGGTGCTCTTCTCTTCGAGTCTTTGGATCAGCGTGCCCTCATGCCTCGAAGATGGATTTTCCTGCTATCTTCTAAATAAAATAGAGCTGTGACACTGAGCTGTAACACTGATTTGTCTAAGAGCTATAACACGGTCCGTTCGAGACCTGAGAGCTATAACATGGAGGGAGCTTTAATGTCCATCACTCCAAATCTTTGTTGTGATTAGACAAAAACCGAAGCGCATACACTCGTGTGACACATACAATGGAATTCTATAAAGACTTTTTAAAAGCTCTAATATATGAAAAATATATATGACCCCACTCCAGTACTCTTGCCTGGAAAATCCCATGGACAGGGGAGCCTGGTAGGCTCCAGTCCATGGGGCCGCTAAGAGTCGGGGCACGACTGAGTGACTTCACTTTCACTTTTCACTTTCATGCATTGGAGAAGGAAATGGCAACCCACTCCAGTGTTCTTGCCTGGAGAATCCCAGGGACAGGGGAGCCTGGTGGGCTGTCATGGGGTCGCACAGAGTCGGACACGACTGAAGTGACTTAGCAGCAGCAGCAGAGTGATTTTAAATTTCTTTATATTTTCATAATTTTTTTGTAGTTTAACATTTATACTAAATAAATATTACTATTGTAAGTAGAATATAAAACATTTTCCTCATTTGTTCTCTCATCATACGTATGGAATAAATTACTAATACATATGGAATAAATTAATCACTAGGAGGAAATAGAAATAAATAAAAGTCAGTGAACATAAAGTTAATGTATTATACTATAGATTTAGCCTTCAATTCTTATATTTAAATAAATTTCTCCCAGTAGATTCTCTATGAACTAGCTCCAATTTCTCATAGTTCATCCTTTATCTGAAGCAGTTCAATGATTCTTCGTAAATTCAAATGAAAATCCAAGATGATCAAGGAAATAAAATGTGCAAAGGAAGCTGGCCTTGGCAGCATGCAGAGGGTTGGAAACCATGAATATGAATGGATGGAGCTTTAGGACAACAGGCTAATGGGAGGAGGGAGAAGCTATTCAGATGACAGCTGCCGGGCCCCCTCTCCCAGCTAGTCACTCCCCTGCTGCTGCCCTCTACTCCCAGTCTTGATTCTCAGCCCACAAGTAAGCCGTGGTGCATGTAGCCTCCATGGTGTTCTCACACTCCAAAAGCACAGAGGATAAAAGGCCACTGTGTTGAAAGCTTGTGCTTCATAGAGCAACAACACTGCTAAAAGTGCTTAAGAATACCTTGCTACTTTTCATATCAATCACAGCATTTGCCAAGCTACCCCCCAACCTACTGGGAGGTACAAGGGTGAGCCCTGTTTAATTAGCTTCGGGAATCTTAAGAGCTCTGCTAGACCATTAATTAGACTTGTTGGAAGAAGTGTGTGACGTGTGCGTTGGGGAGGGGAGGGCTGGTTAGGCCACGGTCTTGGGAAACCATTTGCAAGTGCACCTTGGGACAAACTTAATAGAAAGTAGGACGTTAGGAGAATCCACTTCTTGCTAAAGAAAAAAAACTCAAGTTTTTTTTTTTTTAAACCCTAAGTAGGACCCTAAATTTTTGTTCTGGTACCCAATCTCTTTGAATACAAATACTACTTAATATGCTTAAATTCTTTATTCTCAATGCTAGAAAAATGTCCATCAAGGCCAACAGGATAAAGTGTTATTTGTAGAATCAGGGTCTCATACTCAAATGCTTTTAGATCAAGGACACAAGGTGTCAGGACACAGGCACCGTTTAAAAAGGGCCAGGGACTCCACTCTAGCAGCAGTGGCTAATGTGGGGAGAAAGACCTAGAAATGCTGGGTATTCAGACTTCCTAAGAATAGCTGGAAATTCAAAATTTTATGTGAAATCTGAGTATTTTTTTTACAGATTGACAACTAAAAAGAAAAACCAATGCTTTCTATGCACAAACAGAACATCTCTAAGGACCAAAATAGGCCTGTGGACTGCCAGCGTGCAACCTCTGATTCCAAAGAACAAGATCTTAAAATAGGATTTTTAAGATGCGTGTTGACTAAATTTCTCTGTATATGCATAAGTGATCAGTCAATGAACAGACTAGAAAAGAATCATGAATTTAAAGTCTAAACTGCTGGACCAACTTACCCTAATCAAGTTCCTAAATTTCTCTGGGGTCTGTTTTCCTCCTTTTATTAAAATTGGAATAATGTACTAGGGTTTCACAGTTTATGTTTTTTACCTGAGAACTTACGAGAGCAAATGCATTTATTTTTATACCTCAGAGTTACTAATGACTTCTTTCTTTTAGGTATTGGGGGAAAAAAAAAGGATGGCAGTCCAGGGGTTAAGACAGCCTTCCGATGCAGGGGCCTCGAGTTTGATCCCTGGTCAGCAAACTAAGAGCCCGGAGCGGGGGAAATCACATAGAAATGAAGGGGTGAGACTGGAGTCCTGTCTCCTCACAATTCAACAATCAATTAAGAACCTTCTCTAAAGAGGCGAGTAAGAAAGCTAGCCTACGAACCCTCTAGGTTCATGAAGCAAGTCATCATGTCAACATATTACTCTTCTAATTGTGCTGGCAAGACAAACTCAGGTCCTCACTGAAAACACATGGAAAGGAAATGTGTCAGGTTAAGACATATTTATCTGTCTTTAATAACTGGAATATTAATCATATCTAATCCAAAGTGAGTATTAAAATGAGTAACTCAAATACTACCCAATTTAATAAACATCCTCAGCTTCCTAGGACAAACACTTTAATATTTAGAAATTTGCCTTCCACTCATGCCATTTCTTGTTAGAAAGGCGACGTCCGGTCTGTGGGGGAAATGAGTCATGCTGGGCCACCATCCCACCTTCTGAGGGACAAGTTGAACCAGGAAACGATTGGCTCATTGTGTGTGTGTTGGTGTCAGTACAGGAAAACCGTGTAGCCTAATACCGAATGATCTCAACGTGGGGGCTTCAGTTTTTATTAAATATTGTTTGCAACTTGCAGAACCTTGTTGGCTTGGAAAGAATTCTAATTTTGCCATTAAGTTTGCTGTTGAAATGATTTACAACATGATGAATTTTTTCATTGGAAATCAAGCTTTTAAGACAGTCTCATGTTGGATTTCTGCTTTCTTACACCTAACTTAACTTCATCTTGTTCTGAATTGCTGTGGCATGTTGACCTGACCTCAGTATTGTGGAGAACTTCCAATGATTGAAAAATCACCCTTGTAGTGAGTATACCAGAAGTCCAGAAGTGAGGTGCCAGTTTGCTTTAACTGAGTCTGGTTCACTGACTTTAGTTTCTTCCATTCTGTGTCTCAAATTCCCTGCACTGAGAACAAAATTGTGACTACCTATAAGGTATCTCGCAAGGAAAGCCAAGTTCCTTTGCAAAGCTACCTTTTTATGCAATCCAAGTAACAGAAAGTGCAAACAGGTGTCTTACTGAACACAAGACAGTAAAGTCTCTTACTGACACTTTAAAAGAGTCCTCGTTTAAAACTCCAATTACAGCAGTAGGATGTTTTTATTAAAAAGACACTATTACGAGGACTCCACGTTGAGCAAAGTAATGTACTTCCAACAAGGGAAAGTGTCAGATAATTGACTACTTTAGGACAGCCTTTTTTTTTTTTTTTTTGATAAAAAGAGATGTTGCCAAACAAAAGGAAATTGTAAAATTGCAATTCAAGTTTTACCTTTAGTCCCTAAGGCTCTCTCAGGAAAAACACACCCTCAACCAAAAGGACAAAGTCTGGCATCTAACCCTGTTTGTCTTCCACTCTTCTGCCACCAGTTCAGCTCTCTCGTTTCTTCCAAACACACACCATCCCTTCCCACCAAGTCAGATCTCTGGTTTCCCGTCATCCTTTGCTAAGCACTGTATTATAATACATATGATTTCTCCTTTCATACTTTGCTACTTGCCATCAGGTCAAATGAGGTAATGACAGAATGTTCCACTTCAAGCCCCAATCAACCTTTTTATCAGCAGGTCTAACCATATAGGACCCAGACCTATCTCAGTGGACTTACTGGTCTGTATCTCCTACACAACCCCAAAACAGAAGAATATTTACATATTCTACTTCCACTGTCTCTTTCTCATTCAAGAATATGCTTGTGTGGGAATTTAATTGTCCTCCACTTTTTCCCAAAGTCTAGACAATGGCCTCTTTAACTCATCATGCGACATTCAGCATTTTACCTCTGAATAACTCAAAAACTAGAGTACATCCCACTGGATTAAAGGTAACTATTGAGTATCACTAAAAACAAAAAAAAAAAACAAGCAGAATAAGCACTCTTCAGCCAACTGAGGACACTGTTGGTGGAAACTCTAGTCCAGAGATGGCCAAACACACACCTCCCCATGTACACAGCCAGGGCAGCCAGCAGCCAATCAGACAGAGGCTCTTTCAGAATCTTCTCTAACTCAGCATCTCCAGACCACCACTCCCAATGGCTCAGACTTGGTTCTCCAGATGAAAAGCCTTGGTCTGGTGGCCATGAAACCTTCAGTCTACCGGAATGCAAAAACTAAATTCTTGTTACAGGTAAGAACATCTTCAGTCTTTCTAAAGAAAACATTACAAGGAGGTAGAGACAAATTGTTTTTTAAAATCTTGTACTTAAGCCTAAGCATCGAGATCAGCAACTGGAAAACGTGCTGACAGCCCTTTGTGACAAAGTCCTCTATTATCCTGCTCATCTCTGCTGGTTTCTTAGCAGCCTCCCTCAGAGATCTGATGACTTTTTTTTTTTTTTGGAAGGGGGAGGGTCTCAAAGCCATAAGTGTGAGCTGATCACTTATTTCAGAGAATGAGAGGTGTTGACCCCATTGTTTCCTAATCCAAGGAAGTAAGAGCCAGACTCCAGGCATCCAATTGTTTAAGAATAAAGAGTTAGGGGTGACTAAACAGGAGAGACAAAATGATGTCTATGTGGGGCCTAAGAATCAAAAGGAAAAAGGAGGGGAGGGGGGGTGCGGGAGGAGGCTGGGGGTGGGGGGTCAGGGGGTTAGAACAGATTTCATCTTTTCTTTACAAGGTACCTATATTTT
>NW_011494898.1:5654711-5667904 GCF_000754665.1 Bison bison bison
CCTATATTTTACTAGAGGAAAAACTGACCACAAAATGTCAGACCTACCAACTTTTTATTTCATGTTTTTGTCATTTTCTCCATCTGCTCCAATTCTGAGTCCAACTGCCCTACAAGGCCAAAACAAGACTAAGTAGCAAGACCTTCAGTGTCTCTCAAATTAGCAAGTTACCATAAATGAAAACGCTAGTGGAGGCAATTCAGGCTCTGCCAGCTCTGGGAGGGGGGTTTCTAGTTTAGAAGGGGCCCAGCCCTCTCTCTCCAGTGGTCCAGACCTTGGTTTAGCATCATGAGAGCTCTCCCATGCTTTGGTCTCTTCCTCCTGATTACTTTGCCCCTGATTTCCATCTCAGCATGGCCAAAAATAGTGACCAGACTCCTCCAAAGTTTGGCTGTCTGGCCGCACCAGAATCACAGCCTAATCATTTAGTGGACTCTCTAATGTGCTGCCCACATCCCCTTAGGGCTGCAGCAGTTATTTCCATGGTGGCAGGTTGTGATGGAGGCTGCCAGCTCTCAGCCTCTTCTTATAAAGCCTCCTGTGATTACCTTGGGCCCATCCTGATGATCCAGGATAATACCCTTTCTCGTTATCTTTAATTTAACCACATGTGCAAAGGCCCTTTTCGCATGTAAAGTAACATATTCACTGGCTCTAGAGATTAGAATGTGGATGTTCTTAGCGGACCATTATTTGGCCTGCCACACCCCATCTGCTGCTGCTGCTGCTGCTAAGTCGCTTCAGTCGTGTCCGACTCTGTGCGACCCCAGAGACGGCAGCCCACCAGGCTTCCCAGTTCCTGGGATTCTCCAGGCAAGAACACTGGAGTGGGTTGCCATTGCCTTCTCCAATGCATGAAAGTGAAAAGTGAAAGGGAAGTCGCTCAGTCGTGTCCGACTCCTAGCAACCCCATGGGCTGCAGCCTACCAGGCTCCTCCGTCCATGGGATTTTCCAGGCAAGAATACTGGAGTGGGGTGCCATTGCCTTCTCCACCACACCCCATCAGGCTTTTCCAAATGATGGATGCTCTTCTGATCAGTGATCCCATTTGGCTGCTGGAAAGGCAAAGTGTTAGTTGCTCAGTTGGGTCTGACTCTTTGCAGTCCCATGGGCTGTAGCCCACCAGGCTCCTCTGTCCATGGAATTCTCCAGGCAAGAATACTGGAGTGGGTTGCCATACCCTCCTCCTGGGCATCTTCCCAATCCAGGGATCAAACCCAGGTTTCCCACACTGCAGGCAGATTCTTTACCATTTGAGCCACCAGCTGCCTGCAAACATCTGTGTCTGGAGCTGTACCCTCTGGGAGAGGGCAAGAACAAAGAAATGACTTAGTCTGGTGTTTTGGTCCTGAATCAGCTTTGCTTGAAGAGCTGCTCGAGACACTAGGCCCTAGGTATCACTTTCTAGGGAGTCTGGAAAGAACTGCATTCACGTTCTCCCTCCTTGGATGCTCACAGTTCACAGTGGCATAATCAGAGGTCTTGAGAAGCCCGGAAACAATTTTAACTTGTTTTAACCTCGAGTTTTATCCATTTATTTTTTACATAACACTGCATGAAACACTTTGGGAAAAACGCACTAGATTGTCCTCTGGCCCCTGTCAATGCCATGGAAACAGCTCTACAGGAAGTCTGTCCTTCTCTCCAGCTCCCTTTAGAAACCTCACTCTGGAGCCCTCGGGCTGTGAGAGGCAGTGGAGGAGAGGCTCTTCTCTTGCAGAAGCCCTCAGGTGCTTGTCGGCAAACCTAGAACCTGTCTACTGATTGAACACACAACGCAGGTGATTGGACACATTTCTCTAGTTCTGCCTGGAGACTCATTTCCTGGAGAGCTGAGTGGGTTTTGTTTTTTTTTTTTCTTCTTTTGTTTATTTTGTTGTTTTTCTCTTTCCACTGTCCTTGACTTTGGCTCTTAAAACTAAAGGGAAAAAATAAGTATGATATTTTTCTCTTTCTGACTTACTTCACTCTGTATGACAGACTCCTCTCTACAAATGACCCAATTTCATTCCTTTTTATGGCTGAGTAATTAAATATAATAATAATAATAATAATAAACCAGTAGTTCTCGAGGCCGTCTATATTTTAAAAAAAACAAAAACAAAAAAAAAGGGAAAAAAAGGATCAGGAAATAACATTTCACCAAATATACTCATAGTCTTTGCTTTCCTCTCTTACTTGTCAAATCAAAGACTTGGGCAGATGGCCACATGAAAACTAAAACATTTTCTCCTTTTGGCAAATGGGTTGTCATCATGAAAGCAGAGAGAAGGGTGGTCATTGCCTTAGTATTGGTGTATTCTAGGCTGTGGTCCTGGAGCTCTGCTGCCTGGGCTGTTTGAGTCACTGCAGTGTTTCTTATGAATCACTGGAAATTTTGAAGGAGGCACAGGAGAATCAGACAGAAACTTGAGACCACTAATTTGATTTTCTCTTAGAATCTTGGAATCTTATTTCAATAGCTCTAATTAAGACACTTTCGTTTAAACTTCACACATTTTATAACCATTGCTACCTTTCAACTGTTACTCACCTGAACAAATCATCTGTCCAAGAGGACTGGGACACATGCCAAGCCCAGACCAGGCTACGTGCCTCCCCCATGTGCCTGAGATCTCTTCTTTTCATCTATCACATTTTCCATCATCACAATAGTAAAAAATTACTGCATGTCTGCTACATGGTAGGCACTGTGCCAGGTCATCCTATTTCATCTTGACCATTGAGTTTTGTAGTTCTCATCCCAAGTCTTGGTGTCAACATAGATTGGCTACAGGCAGGCAGGCAGGAAGGAAGGAAGGCAGGATGTATTTCCAGTTCCCCCAATTTAAAGACACATCAAATAAAATTATTAGCCCGATAAATTTATGAAGCATCTTTTGTACAATACGTACTTTACTAATATCTTTATCTTCCTTTCAGTGGAATTTCAACATATCTTCTGAAAAGACTAAACACGACAATTTCAAGTGACTTGATGGCAGCAAGAAGCTTATGTGGTATTGGAAAAAGAAAAGGGAGAAGAAAACCAAACAAAAGTAAGAGGAGCAAAAGGCATTTTACAATATAAAAGCTGTGAGTGTTTCATATCTCTCTTCTGTTTAAAACAAACAAACAAAAAACACTAGGGTTATAACTCCATCACTGTCACAGCCTATGTTGTCCTCATAAAAGAGTAATTTCATAATCCTCCACTGATATGAAGTTGCACTGATATTTGGGCCTTAGATTTACATATTTTCTAATGTTATCTTCTTTTATTTATAAAATTATTTTAATTATTAATCAAACTTTTATTGATAATTTATGTCAATTTGATGATAATAAAGTGGTTTTTATTTTAATTATTTTTAAAATAACTGTTTATTTGGCTGTGCTGGGTCTTGGCTGTGGCATGTGGGCTCTTTGATCTTTGTTGTAGCATGAGGGCGGGGAGGGGTCTTTAGTTTCATTTTATGCCCCATTTAGACCAGTTTTTCACAAAGGCTCTGACTCCTCATTCCCCTAAACGCTGGCTCCTCAGGATATTCCTAAATGTGATTTTTTTAAAAAAAGTACATGGTTGGACTTCCCTGGTGGTCCAGTGGTTAAGAATCGCCAATAAAATAAATAAATAAAAAATTTTAAAGTACATAGTCAAATAAACTTGTCATATCATGGTTTAAACAAGCTTAACAGGTGTCTTGCTGTAAGCTTTTAGAGGTTTATAATATGCTAATATACACCATGAGTCTACACTGAACATATAAAGTTTTCTAAATTTCTTGAATCACAAAAAGCTTTTTTCACGGAACTTCTTGCAAAATTAGTGTTTCATGAAACCAACTTAGGGAAGACAGATCTGAGTACTTTCCGCACCTGAAGATGCTGTGCTGATATTACCCCATTTCTAACTGCAGGAGGCTCTGGTCTGACACACAGCCCGTCTCTGCATCAGGATCCCCCAAGCTGACCTGAACTAGCTCACTTGGAGTAGCCCTGAGACGCTCTGGTGCAGAGGCCCTGGCAGGCCCCCGCTCTCGCCCCTTCTCACAGGGCCAGCACTGCTTTTGCCTCCCTCTGCCACAGAAGCCAGAAATGAATTTCAGCCACACCCTGGAATCTGTCTGGTCCCTATGTCTGTCTGGTCCTCCATGTCTGGTCCCTCATGTCCAGTCAAAGCTGGACATAAACAGCTTCCAGCATATAAACTGACTACAGGGAGACAGAAATTGTCTTGCTGTTCCGACAGGAAAAAGGACCCAAGTGCGTTCAACCTATTTTATGAGAAGTCAGGGTTCTGAGAAGTTATGGCTACGATGTTATTAGGTGACAGATTTTCTTCTCCATTTAAGAAAAGAAGGAAGGAAAAACATGGTATACTCAAGACACTTATTTTCACTTAAGTACAGTTTAACAGAAAATCAGGCAGACTTTAGTTTTGTGCAGCTTTTACCAATTATGTAACTTTTTGCAGCCTTGGTTCCTCAAAACTATAAAATGGGATCTTGCCATATTCTTTTGGTGTTAAAGTGAAAGAATGTTTGCAAACTTGGTCATACTATGCTTGATGAATGGTTGACACACAATGCAGTATTAGCTATGGATGGTACTGAAGGATTGTGTTCTCCATGTTGGTCCCCCTGGGAAATAAGGTCCATGGGTTCTTTTTGTTTAAAAAAGCAAATGACAGCATCTTTCCACAAAAATAGATTTCTTGCAAGGAAAACATGCTTTAAAAAAAAAAGACACAAATTAATCATTTCTCTTCTTATTTGTATTGCCCTTGGGGAAAAAAAATAAGAATCTTCTATTTCAACAACACCTCTTGTTCTACTTGTCAGAAAATAAATAAGTAACCTTACTAGAAAGCTACCTGTGGGTGACAACTCCAATTATCTTCAAGTGTATTAAAAAAAAAAACAAAAACAACTTTATTGGGTCTCTACAATGTGTCCCCGCATGCCAGGCCAATCCCCAAGCCAACTCTAACCAGTGCCAACACATCCCGATGGCTAGACTTTCTCCAAATGGATCAGAAGCATGGCAGAGATGGGCTAGCTGTTCACCAAGGCAGTCCCTCATCTTCCTGGGCACATGGCCAGATTGAATTTCCAGGCAGCCCTCACTCTTAGCTCTGACTATGTGACTAAGTCCCTGCCAATGGGATGTGAATGGAAGTATGTGTGCCCTTTCAAGCCTAAGCCATACAATGCTCCCATGCACATCCCTCCAGCTCTTGCCATTTGCCCCAGCTTGATAAAAATAAGCTTGGAAAACTTGGAAGCCACAAGGGAGATAGCAGAACCACAAGATGGAAAAAGCCTGATGCCTGATCACTTCTTAAGGAAAAAAGCCAACCACAGCACATGAGTATTTCTCACTCAAGTATACTTTGAAACTATCTTTCCACAAAAATAGATTTCTTGCAAGTTCCAAACTACATATGAGTGAGAAATACTCCAATCAGGTTTGAGCTATTCTATGTTTTTGGATGTGCTTATTAAGTTAGCCCCCTGGTGGCTCAGAGGTTAAAGTGTCTGCCTCCAATGCAGGAGACCCTGGTTCGATCCCTGGGTTGAGAAGATCCACTGGAGAAGGAAATGGCAACCCACTCCAGTACTCTTGCCTGGAAAATCCCATGGACAGAGGAGCCTGTTAGGCCATAGTCCACGGGGTCACAAAGAGTCAGACACGACTGAGTGACTTCACTTTTTTTATTAAGTTAGCTAGCCTAGGAACCTCCATGGTGGTCCAGTGGTTAAGAAGCCACCTGCCAATGCAGGGGACACATGTTTGATCCCTGGTCTGGGAAGATTTCACATGCCATGTGGCAACTAAGCTTGTGCACCACAACTGCTGATCCCACACACCTCACTTACTGAACCCCAAGCACCCTAGAGCCCAAGCTCTGCAACCAGAGAAGCCAGCACAATGAGAAGCCCGAGCACTGCCATTAGACAGTAGCCCCCACTTGCTGTAACCAGAGAAAGCCTTTGTGCAGCAACGAAGACCTAGGGCACACAAAAATCCAAAAAGTAATTATTTTAAAAGTAGCTGGTAATCTAGAACTAAGATAACATTGCAGCCTAGCTTCTACTGCAGGTAAACCATCAGAAGTGCCAGAAGTTTAAGAAAAACATTCCTGAAAACCTTGAAATGAAAAATAATCATTTCATTTAAAAATGTTTCTGTAACACAAGAAAAGTTTGTCATTGCTTGACTTTAGTGACAAGAACATCTTGACCCAGCCTGTCAAATACCTATGTTTCATGGTAGCATAGTTTGTGTCAGAGTACAGACCGATACTTCTGACAATTAGACATTTCTGAGACTTTTTAGAAAAACCAAACTGGAGAAAACTGGAGTTGTTAGCTATATACAGGCTTTCATCTATATTTTGTAATTAATAGATTACAATCTCTTTCTTAACTTCAGAACTGTATGATTATAGTAATTATATATTCCATTATGATTTGACTATAGATAGTAATCCATGATTTAAATTGATCGTGAGACACATGGTTTAATTTAAAAAGGCTGAAGCATACAGGGGTATGCATTATTTCTGTGTAGCAGGGGACACTCAGAAATTTAAGCCTCAAGCTAAACCTGGGAAATTCAAGCTTCAATCCCAACCCAGGTCTAATGAACTAAATTATTTATTTTGTTGTCTGAAGTATAAGGGACCTACCCTAGTTGAGGCCATCCAGTTAAAGATGTAATGCCAAATGAGATTACTTACTGGCTATCAAAACACAACCTTATAATCAAATGGATATCTACAGTGTTTCTGGAACACTGCCTTTGGTGATCACAGGTGTTAGCCTGAACCCAAATACATCATAAACAGCTTTTCTCAAACCATCTTATTCCCTCCATCACCACTGCTTCCACCTTTATCTAGGCCTCCATAACTCTAACCTGGCCTGCTGAAATATCTGCTCTCATCCTAGGCTCTCTGCTTCCATTCTTCCTCCTTCTCCAGAGAGCCCCCAGCAAGGAGTCCCCAAAGTGATCTCTTCAAAGCACGAGTCACACGATGCCACGCTCTTGCTTAAAATTCTTTCATGTATCTACACTAATCTTAGAATAAAACTGGAAATCTGTCACAGCCTACCATGCCCTATCCAACCCCAACGTATCCTAGGACCAATTACCCCACTCCCTTCACTCCAACACAACCAATCGCCTTTGTGTTTCTTGGATTATTCCAAGCTCTTTCCAATGACAGTTTTTGAACCTACTCTTCTCATTGCCTGAAATGCCCACCCTCCAGATCTTAACACTGTGGATTTTTCCTCATCCTTCAAGTCTCAATTCAGCCATCACCTCTGCAATTACCCTCTTATCCTGTTAATTTCCTTCATAACACCGGTAACACCCTGTATTCTTTCAGTTCAGTTCAGTTCAGTCGTTCAGTTGTGTCTGACTCTTTGCGACCCCATGGACTGCAGCACGCCAGGCTTCCCTGTCCATCACCAATTCCCAGAGCTTACTCAAACTTATGTTCATTGAGTCAGTGATGCCATCCAACCATCTCATCCTCTGTCTCCCCTTCTCCTACTGCCTTCAATCTTTCTCAGTATCAGGGTCTTTTCAAATTAGTCAGCACTTCTCATCAGGTGGCCAAAGTATTAGAGTTTCCACTTCAGCGTCAGTCCTTCCAATGAATATTCAGGACTGATTTCCTTTAGGATTCACTGGTTTGGTCTCCTTGAAGTCCAAGGGACTCTGAAGAGTATTCTCCAACACCACAATTCAAAAGTATCAATTCTTTGGTGCTCAGCTTTCTTTATAGTCCAACTCTAGCATCCATACATGACTACTGGAAAAACGATAGCTTTGACTATATGGACCTTTGTCTGCAAAGTAATGTCTCTGCTTTTTAATATGCTGTTTAGGCTAGTCATAGCTTTTCTTCCAAGGAGCAAGCGTCTTTTAATTTCATGGCTGCAGTCACCATCTGCAATGATTTTGGAGCCTAAGAAAATAAAGTCTGTCACTGTTTCCATTGTTTCCCCATCTGTTTGCCATGAAGTGATGGGACTAGATGCCATGATCTTAGTTTTCTGAATGTTGAGCTTTAAGCCAACTTTTTCAGAATCCTCTTTCACTTTCATCAAGAGGCTCTTTAGTTCTTTGCTTTCTGCCATAAGGGTGGTGTCATCTGCGTATCTGATGTTATTGATATCTCTCCCAGCAATCTTGATTCCAGCTTGTGCTTCATCCAGCCCATTATTTCTCATGATGTATTCTGCATAGAAGTTAAATAAGCAGGGTGACAATATACAGCCTTGACATATTCATTTCCCGATTTGGAACCTGTCTGTTGTTCCATGCCCAGTTCTAACTGTTGCTTCTTGACGTGCATACAGATTTCTCAAGAGGCAGGTGAGGTGGTCTGGTATTCCCATCTCTTTCAGAATTTTCACAGTTTGTTGTGGTCCACACAGTCAAAAGCTTTGGCATAGTCAATAAAGCAAAAGTTGATGTTTTTCTGGAACGCTCTTGCTTTTTCGATGATCCAGTGGATGTTGGCAATTTGATTTCTGGTTCTTCTGCCTTTTCTAAATGCAGCTTGAACATCTGAAAGTTCACAGTTCACATACTGTTGAAGTCTGGCTTGGAGAATTTGAGCATTACTTTGCTAGCGTGTGAGATGAGTGCAATTGTGCAGTAGTTTGAGCATTCTTTGGCATTGCCTTTTCTTTGGGATTGGAAAGAAAACTTTTCCAGTCCTGTGGCCCCTGCTGAGTTTTCCAAATTTGCTGGCATATTGAGTGCATCACTTTCACAGCATCATCTTTTAGGATTTGAAATAGCTGAACTGGAATTCCATCACCTCCACTAGCTTTGTTCGTTGTGATGCTTCCTAAGGCCCACTTGATTTCACATTCCAGGATGTCTGGCTCTAGGTCAGTTGGTTAGTTTTCTGTGATTATGGTTTTCATTCTCTCTGCCCTCTGATGGTTATGGCAGCTTCCTGATGGGAGAGACTGACTGAAGGGGAAACTGGGTCTTGTTCTGATGGGCAGGGCCATGCTCAGTAAATCTTTAATCCAAGAGTCTCTGGCAGAGGCATGGGTCGGGGGCACTGAGTGCAGGGTGTGTGCATGGGACCTTTTGAAGGAGGTCACCATTATCTTCATTACCTCCACCACAGTTTGGCCTCAGGGCAAACAACAAGGAGGGAACACAGCCCCGCCCATCAACAAACAATTGGATGAAAGATTTACTGAAATTGTATTCTTTACTGTCTGAAAATCTGGACACTCTATGAAGACACCAACTTCTTCACCTCTTTATCTTTTACACTGTCTTGTTTCAGGCATCGTATCGTCAAAGAAGAATGAATGGATGGATGGATAAAATTATAGGGAACAGATCATTTTAGCACTCATTGTCCCATGGATCTTCCATAAGAAACAGTCTTATCACATTTAGCAGTGAGTATTACTGCCGTCTACCAGTGGGGATGGTTAAAGGGTAATGCCAATTTCGTCTCCCTTAAGTGCAGTATTCCTGGAAATACAAAGTTTTAGCATTGAGGCCATCCATGTATGGGTTCTATTCTAATATAAAAAATGTTTGAGTTTACAAAATTAATAGTTCCAAGAGGATGTCTTAACATTTAATTATCTACAATATTTGGGGCACAAGGCTATCTTCCCTTTGAATTTTAAGCTCTCCAACTTACAAAAAATCTTTCTCAGAAGAGACAAAAGTCCTCTCGAAGCAGAGTCAAACCACAGGCTGCCTGCTTGAGTTCCAACATCCAGAACTATCGCCCTTAGAGGAGTGTGGCAAAGCAAGCCCACAACTTCATGGAAGTCCAAGACACACTTCACTTCTGCTGATGGCACTGGGTCAATATGACAAAATAGTCTGTATTCCCAGTTCTGGCTAAATAGAAGAGAGTCATGCCTACAAACAATTTCCCCCGAAGTTCCTCTGTATGTATAATAGGAAACACAGAAATGGATCTGGGCAGGGACTCTGGAAATGTCAGGGCAGTTTCTCCACACTGAGTGTCCTGGAAATGCCAACATATGTGACTACACTTTTCCACACTTGGAGCCCTGATGAAGAAAGGCTATCCCAATCCAGAATTCATGAACTCCGTTCCACAGCTCAACAGGAGAAAACTCAACAAGCTGCTGCAGAAAGCCTGCAAGAAACTTTGCACTGGCCATGTAACATCCACCTGCACCGAGGGAGGTTACAAGATTCAGCCTTGGGACTTCCCTGGTGGTCCAGTGGTTAAGAATCCGCCTGACAATGCAGGGGACATGGGTTAGATCCCTGGTCCAGGAAGATTCTACATGCCATGGGGCAACTAAGCCTGTGTGCCATAACTACTGAGTCTGTGCTCCAGTTCAAGAGAAGCCATGGCAAGGAGAAACCCGAGTACCGCAACTACAGACTAGCCCTGGCTCGCTGCAACTAAAGAAAGCCCATGCACAGCAACGAAGACCCAGCACAGCCAAAGTTAATTAATTATTAATTTTCGAAAAAAAAAATTCAGCCTTGTAATACATGGTGGTGATGGTGGTGACAGTTACTCCTGTAAGGAAGTTGCTGGGGTCTTTGTCCAGAAAATCCTACTGCACTCTCTTTCAGAAAGACTGCAGGAAAAACTACCCCCAGGACTCAGCCCCAAGAAGAGCTTTGCTTTGGGACTTCCATGGTAGTCTAGCAGTTAAGATTATGAGCTCCCAATGCAGGGAATCGGGGTTTGATCCCTAGTTGGAGAACTAAGATCCCACATGCCATGTGATATGGCCACATACACAAAAAAGAAAAAAAGAAGAGCTTTGCCTCTACTGAGGATTTAGCTTTGCTGCTAGTTTGTTTTATCTCTTGGATACTGTGGTTACTTTGCGTGTGTGTTAGTCACTGAGTCGTGTCCAACTCTTTGCAACCCCACTGACTGTAGCCTGCCAGACTCCTCTGTCCGAGAAATTCTTCAGGCAAGAATACTGGAATGGGTTGTCATTTCCTTCTCCAGGGAATCTTCCTGACCCAGGGTTTGAACTCGGGTCTCCTGCATTGCAGGCAGATGCTTTACCATCTAAGATACTAGGGAAGCAGGGCAGGGTTCCGCCTTGCTTCTAGAAAGCCTAGAGACAGATTTGCAATCTCTCTTCCATAACTACACTAGACATTATGACAAGCACACTTATGTTCAGACTGCACCTGACTTCATCTTGTTTTCTTGCTCTTGTTTTCTCTCAACTCTAATTTCTTTAACTGTTTTTATTCTCCTGTGTTATATATATATTTATGTGTGTATGCTCAGTGGCTCAGTTGCATCTGACTCTTGTAACCCCACAGACCGTAGCATGCCAGGCTCCTGTGTCCATGGGATTTCCCAAGCAAGAATACTGGAGCAGGTTGCCATTTCCTCCTCCAGAGGATCTTCCCAACCCAGGGATGGAATACACATCTCCTGCATTGGCAGGCAGATTCTTTACCACTGAGCTACCTGAGAAACCCATATATATATTTATAAGCTTCTTCAAATCCTTTTGGGAATGAAATACACACACAGTGGATTTTATACCAAACCTTTAGAACCCCTACATCTTGCAAATATACAATTTGGGCTCAGACAGACCTGGGTTTGAAATCTAATCCTGTGGATTTCCAGATACGTGATATCAGGCAAGTCACCTAATACTTCCAAGTTTCCATTTCCTTCTCTTTAAACTGAGGGTAATAACATCTATTAACTATGACCAATCTGCTGCTGCTACTGCTGCTAAGTCGCTTCAGTCCTATCCGACTCTGTGCGACCCCATAGACGGCAGCCCACCAGGCTCCCCAGTCCCTGGGATTCTCCAGGCAAGAACACTGGAGTGGGTTGCCATTTCCTTCTCCAATGCATGAAAGTGAAAAGTGAAAGTGAAGTCACTCAGTCATGTCCAACTCTTTGCAACTCCATGGACTGCAGCCTACTAGGCTCCTCCGTCCATGGGATTTTCCAGGCAAGAGTACTGGACTGGGGTGCCATTGCCTTCTCCAATGACCAACCTAGACAGCATATTAGAAAGCAGAGACATTACTTTGCCGACAAAGGTCCATATAGTCAAAGCTATGGTTTTTCCAGTAGTCATGTATGGATGTGAGAGTTGAACCATAAAGCTAGCCAAGAACCAAAGAATTGATGCTTTTGAGCTGTGGGGTTGGAGAAGACTCTTAAGAGTCCCTTGGACTGCAAGGAGATCCAATCAGTCAATCCTAAAGGAAATCAGTCCTGAATATTCATTGGAAAGACTGATGCTGAAGCTGAAACTCCAATTCTTTGGCCACCTGATGTGAAGAACTGATTCATTGCAAAAGACCGTAATGCTGGGAAAGATTGAAGGCAGGAAGAGAAGGGGACAACAGAGAATGAGATGGTTGGACGGCATCACTGACTTGATGCACATGAGTTTGAGCAAGCTCTGGGAGTTGGTGATGGACAGGGAGGCCTGGCATGCTGCAGTCCATGGGGTCGCAAAGAGTCAGACACAACTGAGCAACTGAACTGAACTGAATAACATCTATTAATATATTGTAGAGTGGCTATGAGACTTAAAGATAATTTACTTAAAGAGTTGGTACTTAGTACCTACTACATAAACAGTATCTCTACTGTAATTAGTAACTATGCAGACTGTTACCAAAGAATACCAAAGGCAATGTCTGGAAGACATGGGGACACACGAAAACACGGACAGCTTCATCTGACTATGGAAGCAGAGACGAGCGATATGTCTACAAGGCAAGGAACACCGAGGATTTCCAGCACTAACCAGAAGCTACAAGAGGCAAGAGTCTTCCCTTGAAGGTTTGGTGGGACCACAGCCCTAATGACACTTTAATTTTGGACTTCTAGACTCCAGAACTATCAGGGAATAAACTTCTATTGTTGTAAGCCACATTGTTCGTGGAAATTTACTACAGCAGTCCTGGGAAACTATCAATACTACATTCTCCAACACTTGTAGCCCCAACTGGCAGAAGTGAAATAACCAAGCCAACTTTCAGTCCCATTGACATCTGCCAAGAACTCACGGATACATATCTGGCATGTTTCATGAGGGGCATATGCTGGAAGATCACAAACGAGGAAAAAGACGAGGGAGAGGCTTTGATTTTAGGCTTAAAGGAATTAATTGCCCTCTCTGACTTTACCCCCAAGTACCACTGTGACCTTGGGCAAGTC
>NW_011494898.1:5668004-5670594 GCF_000754665.1 Bison bison bison
TGGGCAAGTCACTTTATCCCTCGAACCCCAAGTCTGTCTCTCAGTGCCCTCCCAACCCTAAATTCTAGGATTTAGAGTCTGTACTTCACAGGTTAGCTAGAGGGAGGAGAGTTGTCAGGAAGAAAAAAGCCCCCTCGGCATGGCACCCCATGGCTCTACTAGATTATTCTAGACACCATCCTCAAAACCAGGCATTGCTCAGACACAAAAAGAAAAAAAAAGCCTAAAATTTGGAGCATGTGAATTTTCTGTCAAAGAAAAGTCCACTTAAATTTTTCCATAATAATGCCTTTCTTTGTTCTTTATAAATGTTAGGAAATCTTCTGACCACATGCAAACTGATAGGAATTTTAAAAAGACACTACCCTTGTTTCTGCCATGGCAATTCCTTTTAAAATTTTTATCCAAGACAAAAGGACATCTCTGTCTATCTCTCAGTCCATTCTCGTTGATTTTCCAAACCACAGGCATATTTGGATACGGTCTGGGGAGAAATCCACATCTATTCAGTGAGTAAAAGAGAGGGCTATTCTGGAAGGTGACCTCTTCTCATCTGAAATGCTTACCACCACCTCAAAAGTGAAAGCCCCAGTAGTGTTAAAATGAACCGAGTGGAACAAGGATTCGGATGGAAGCTGTTCTGGTGAACCCCAAACTGAGGGTAGGTTTTACCGATGGTGCATGTTAATTTACGTACATACTTATTTCACCAGGTGAAGTGTCTTTTCATCAGGGATCCTTTTCTAAAAGCTCCAAGTCGCCCTGTGGAGGAAGTTACTGTATGCATCATTTGAAGCTGGACTGTGAAAGAGAGACGGCGGGAAGTCTGTCCACTCAGCCTCCCTAAGGGAGCCCTGGGGAATCCCAAAGGTGATCACCGGAAGCACATGATAGGAGAAGTGACCACATTCGGGGGAGGGGGGAGTCCTGATTTTGGAACCACCCAGCAGTTTCTTCAGCACAAGTTAACACCCAAACTTAAGAAGCATAAAAACGTCACCTGGCAGGCTTCTATTCAACAAATATCTATATCTTTATTGAAGAAGTACCATGCATACAAAACTGAGTAAGAGATATGTCTTGCCTGGAGGCAAAGATGTATGAGTCAACCAAATAACACAGAACTATGAGATACTACCTGCATGGAGGTATGTTGGTGTTCATGACCTAACCAGCCCCGGGGAATCCCAAAGACAAAGCAATGGAAGGAGGAGGGGATGCTGAATGAATGCTTCGGCTGCCATCTACCATTCTGTGAACTTCTCAAATCTCCCCAGCACCTGACTTTGCCCGCCCTGTGTCTCTACACCAGAACTAAAACCACCAAATAACTTCCCTGTCACTGAGAGACACAGCTTCATTATCTTCCCTCAGTCATCCAACAAATAATTACTGAGTACTTAGTACGCGCAAGACGCTGTGAAAGGCCCTGGACCTGTCTGATCCAGGTCTGGTGAGCCATTTTACCCTGGGCTTCATATTCACTAAGGATTTATAATAACACAGATTTAAAAAATCATATCATATCCAAATGATATCAAATATACAGTCACAGAGATACAAGTTCCAGGCTTAAATTTCAAGGCATATCACAATCTTTATAATCCTGTTATGGTAATTTTCAAAACATACGTGCAAGTCTCCCTACTCCCATGCTATAGATCTGCAAGGAAGTGGTCCAGGTGTCTCTGCATGTCTGTGGGCCCTGCAGGCATTCAAGAATGAGCAGTGGACAAGCCAGCTGTTGGACGTGTGCTCACAGAACTTAGTGTTTGATGGGGAGACAGATATCAAGCAAGGACCTACCACACTGATAGCTGTGGTTACTGCAGGGGAGAGAGACATGATGGGGAGCGGAGCTGGCAAGCCAGCTTTCACTTTATCTGAAGTGTTTAAATGTTTACAATACGAACACATCCACCTATTTCCTGTGGAGTCACTGTAAGTTTCTATATCAGGTACATCATCAAGAGAAGAACAACCAAGAAAGGACCAGGGGAGGGGTGGACCCCAGCGTGGAAGGCAGTGGAAATGGGTGAAACACCAAGTTGTCGCAGCGTCAGGGTTGGTCTGGGCTAAAACAGTTCCACACGACTTTGTGGTGGCCATGGTCTGCACGCCACGTGGAAAGCAGTGCTGGGCATGGATACAACAGGCTTCCCATCTTCGAGCTCCCTACTGGGCTCGATCACCTAGTGACCCCACAAACGCAATGACTAACTTACACGCACTGAGTAACGTAACGTGTGTAGGATCAACGTGTTAGGCTCACTCTGGTTCAAAACTTGCCTTTTCCTGGAGTGCTATCAATCTCACCATACGATGCCAAATGCCCACGAGTGAGTCATGGGTATCTCGTCTAGACCTAGATGTCTCATCTTCACTTTGTCAAATTGTGTCTCATCCATTACCAATAACCATGTCATCCCCATGTAAAATTCACACAGTTCCACTGAAAACAGGACATCCCTGATAATCACCTTTCCCCCGATCTAGAGAAATGAGAGCAGATATCATGGAACGATGCATGCTAAGTCACTTCAGATCTGTCCAACTCTTTGAGACTCCATGGACTGCAGTCCGCCAGGCT
>NW_011494898.1:5670694-5680214 GCF_000754665.1 Bison bison bison
GCCAGGCTCCTCTGTCCATGAGATTCTCCAAACAAGAATACTGGAGTGGGTTGCCATGCCCTCCTCCAGGGGATCTTCCCCATCCAGGAATCAAACATTCATTTCTTATGTCTTCTGCATTGGCAGATGGGTTCTTTACCACTAGCTCCAAACTAGGAAGCCCTATGGAACAATGTTAGCATGCGAACACATAGCCCACGGTGACAGACTGGGCAGTTGTGACACACAAATTCTGGAATAAAAACATTTCCTTACACTGTCATTCTTTTTTACTTTCTCATATTTTGAGATGGAGTCAGATGGCATGGCTTTTACAGAAGAGAGGCATGACCAACACCGATCATCCAATAATGCTTCTGATCATGACAGTTATGTGTGACTATGTATGTGTACTATTTTGTCTTCGTACGGCAGGTACCCTCTTCAGAGTGTGCACAGGTGTCAGGGAAGGGTGCACAAGTAAAACCAGTGCAGAGAAACACAATCGAATGCCCCTGTGCATGAGATGGACAGCTAGCAGAGGAAAAGTTTCCTGCAGAGGCCTTCATGACTGAGTTGGGCTTCTCTGGAGGCTCAGATGGTAAAGACATTGCCTGCAACATGGGAGACCCTGGTTCGATCCCTGGGTCAAGAAGATTCCCTAAAGAAGGAAATGGCAACCCACTCCAGTATTCTTGCCTGGAAAATCCTATGGACAGAGGAGCCTGGCAGGCTACAGTCCATGGGGTTGCAGAGTCGGACACGACTGAGCCACTTCACTTCACTTCTGCTCTAAGAGGTCAGTGGGGCTGGCATGGTATATAGGCTTGCCAGATAAAATATAGGACACCCAGGTAAACTTAAATTTTAGATAAATAATGAAGGATTTTTAGTACAGGTACATCCCAAATATTGCATGGGTCTTCTGTACTTTTATTTGTTAAATCAGGCAATTCTGATGGTGGAAGAGGTAGACAACATGCCTGTCAATCATCTTTCCTTTCTTGTCATGAATATTGTCAACATCATCAGCACATGAGGAATGAGGTGCATGCTATACCAAAGACCTAGGAATTTCTCCTGTACCCAAAACACTCAGAACATGCTTACTTCTTCAACCACGGACTCCTTGAGATCATGGACTTATCTTACCCATCCTTCTTCAAGAGCTAGCCCAGTGACTGGCATGTAGTAGATGCTAAAAATACGGTTTTGAATAAATGAGGATAAAATGTGGAATGACAATAAAGGGAAGAAATTTGAGGTAAGGGGGATAAGATGACAAAACTGTCCCTGACGGAAAATACAGGGACCTTCAACGTGGTGGACGATAGCCAAATTTCCAGCCACCTCCATCACCCACTGGCAGAACCTATTAGTATAGAAGTTCAACTGAACAAACTCTTAGCTTGGTTAGTACAACGAAACTGTCTCAAAGCAGCAGGAACTATGCTAAGGTCCCTGAGTGGGTACAGGTGGAGGGGACACAAAATTGGGAGTTCAGCACTTATACAATTATTTACTTTAAAAAGCCAGAATTAAGGATGACAAAGCACTGTAAAAGCCCCAAAGAGGAACAAGCAGTTCTGACTGAGACAATTCAAGAAGCTTTAGGAATAAGAAGTAGTATGAGGTATGGAAGGAGGTCTGGCCTTCAGAAGACACTGGCATTGTTATGCATACATACACACAGAGTTTATAAATGCAGAGTTCATACTTCTTAATTATTTTTCTTAACATTTGTAGCATACATACGTCTAGATTTTTTTTCTGTACATGTATGCATGTGTTTATATTTAACAGACTCTATATACTACCATGTAAACTTGCTTTTAAGCTGTAAAGCTTGCCCATCTAAATAACCAAGTATAATCCCACAGCATAATTTTGAATGCTTGCACAGACATTTTCTACTGATGATTTACTTAACCAAGTACCTACTGCTGAACATTTTAATTGTTTTCAGTTTTTCCTGTGATGAACTTCCTGACAGGTAAGTCCTTAGAGACATTCATCATTATTTCTTAGAGATAAATTTCCAGAGGGAGAATTCTGAGTCAAAGATCATGTACATTTTTAAGGCTTTTGATATATATCGCCATTTTGCTCTCAAAGAAGTCTATGTCAGTTTATAATCCTGTATAAAAGGTCTCATTTTCCCGATTATTTTTCTAAGTTAGTCATCGCACAAAATATTTCTGCAAAATCAGAGTTTATACAGAGAGAGCATATAAAGTAACATATGTAGTAGGTTTTCTTCTCAAAATAAATCAGTCCAAAAAGCCAGGATTTTAAGAAATCTCACTTGTCTACAATTAGTCCTTGGTGCAGCCAATTAATTTAGACATGAACATTTTAAGCCAAATTTCCAGTCAAAGTCTGCCATGCTTGAGGAACAGTGGTTGCTCACCATTCTAAAATGACTTTATTAAAAATTAATGCATTTCTTTTTTTTTAAGGTGGTAATTAAAACTCCCCTCCTTTAATGGCATCCCATTTCAGGTTCCTGGAGAAAAAAAATCCACTTTTTTTGGGCATACCAGAAGAAGCCTCAGTTCAGTTCAGTTCAGTCGCTCAGTCGTGTCCGACTCCCTGCAACCCCATGAATCGCAGCACGCCAGGCCTCCCTGTCCATCACCAACTCCTGGAGTTCACCCAGACTCACGTCCATCGAGTCAGTGATGCCATCCAGCCATCTCATCCTCTGTAGTCCCCTTCTCCTCCTGCCCCCAATCCCTCCCAGCATCAGAGTCTTTTCCAATGAGTCAACTCTTCGCATGAGGTGGCCAAAGTACTGGAACTTCAGCTTTAGCATCATTCTTTCCAAAGAAATCCCAGGGCTGATCTCCTTCAGAATGGACTGGTTGGATCTCCTTGCAGTCCAAGGGACTCGCAAGAGTCTTCTCCAACACCACAGTTCAAAAGCATCAATTCTTCGGCTCTCAGCCTTCTTCACAGTCCAACTCTCACATCCATACATGACCACAGGAAAAACCATAGCCTTGACTAGATGGACCTTTGTTGGCAAAGTAATGTCTCTGCTTTTGAATATGCTATCTAGGTTGTCATAACTTTCCTTCTGGTCAAAGAAAGTGAAAATCATAAATGGTGGACAGCCATCATCACCCCAGGAATATTGGTCCAGGTGTGAATTAGTTTGGCTAAAGTGGGTGATCACCTACTCACATACCTCCTCAAAAACAAATAAGAACAAAAAATCTGTACAGCACACAGAGCTTCTCAGCAAGCAAGAAAATTAAACTAAAGTTTTAAAATACTACTAAACCACATCTAAAAGTTTAGATACTATAAGAGAGAAGTTTATGAGGCAGAAAAATATTCCCCAGTATACAAGCCCCTGGAGGATTTCTAAGAAAGAGATCAGAGGCATACAAAATGCTAGGTGGGGATGGTAAGTGCTGGTTCAGGTTTCACTACAGGAAAGGACAGTTGGAGAGTTCCAACATTTTCTAGTGGCAATACAAAACTAAGTTGGTCTAGTCTTCTATGCGATAAGTGCCATGCTCAATGATCCACTCTGTTTTTCATCTTTCTTGAGACACAAAAAACTCAAATAAAAGAGAAAATATCCAAATATAGAAGTTTAACAAGACTGGAAAAAAACCTCAACCATGTTATGTTCTAGTGGCCTTGCAATCAAATAATCATAGTCATTTGGTCAATGTCTACGATTAACTCCGTGAGAGAAGAGGTTTGGTTATAGGGCCAGGTACAAAAAAATATTTTCTTGGAGGATCGTTCTCTCTTATGTAACAGTGTTGGGTGAGCAAGTGTATAGAATCATAGCTTTCAGGGCTTTCCGAAACAGTCTGCATCTGTCCTGTGCTGACGATTGTATTGGACTGGGATGGATCATCCAGCCATCGATGATAACACAATCATAATGCTCTGCTCACTTTTCTCAAAAAAAAAAAAAGACAGCACTTCCAAAGTCAGCGTAGTCACCCCAAATCTAAAAAGCCTCAGAGGCAAAGAAGCTGAAATGCTGAGTATCATAAAATGATTAATGCAAAAACTCCTCCCCACCAAAGATACCCAGGTGTATAAAAGGCACACAAAGGAATACTTCAGACCTAAAACCTCATTGTCAACCTCTGAATCTTGTGGATTTTTCACCTCCATGGGTGAGGGGAAAAAAATGATCACCAAGCCTGATGGGATTCGAAAGTATGTGTGGCTGGCGTGCCTCATGGGTCTGTTTATCACTGGCATCCTCTCTCTGGACTGTAACTCGCTGAATGTTCGCCTGAGGAGAGTCACCTGGCAGAATCTGCAACTTCTGAGCAGAATGAGCAATTCATTTCCTATAGAGTGTCTACAAGAAAGAAAAGCTTTCGAGTTGCCCCAAGAGATCCTCTCATACACCCAGCCTCTGAAGAAGAACATCAAGGAGGCCTTCTATGAAATGTCCAAACAGGCCTTCCACATCTTCACTCAAGACACCTTCCAATCCACTTGGGAAGAGAAACACCTGAGACAAGTCCAGATCGGACTTGATCACCAGCTGCAGTACCTGGAGCAATGCTTGGAAGAAGAGGAGGAGGAAAATGAAGACACAAGAGAGAGGGAAGAGCTTCTCTCAGCCGGAGAGGAGACCCTCAGGAAACCCTCAGGAGCTCCGGTCCTCCAGCTGGGCAATCTAGATCTGAGGAGATATTTCAACAGGATAGACAGGTTCCTCAAAGATAAGAAACACAGTCACTGCGCCTGGGAGATTGTCCGAGTGGAAATCAGAAGATGCTTCTACTTCTTTCAGAAACTCACAGCATTACTCAGGAGGAGATAAGGTATTCATGTATTCTAAGAATTAAAATTCTGTTTCTCCCACAATCTTGTTTTCCTTCTCATCCTCCTCCATCTTCTTTTTAAGGCTTGTGCCGTGCCATGGCTCCCCTCGACCGGATTATTGGTGGTTTGGGTAACGGTCATTTTTTTCTGATGCCTTGCAGCATCGGCCACATTCACCTCTCTAAACAAGGCGATGCCTACCACCCCCTGGGTGATCAAGAGTCTTGTTAGGAAATCCTGAAGACAGTTTTAGAGGAAGACTTGCCCTCCCATCCTCTATTCTCTGTTCCTCTTTCCTTTTTCTCTTTTGTACTTGCTTTGTTGCTTTTGAACTCCCTCAAACCAATGGCCAGAGGACACGGCTCAGAGAATACTGCAAAATCTAACACCTCAATGGCTTAACTCTCTTGCTGCCAAGATTGTTTATTCTAGGAAAGTTCAGCACATTACAAGAGCCTGTACAAGATCCCATAGAGTTAAAACCTTTCCTGTCTCCCTACTCTAAAAAAAAAAATAGAAATTTTGGACCCATTTGCTTCTCAGCCTGGTTTGGTTAAAATGATAGAAACTTTGCGGGTTGGTATTTTATTACTGCAAGACAGTGAAGATCTGTAATGATATTAGATGGTTGAATGAGATGACCATTAAAGTCTCATTCAACTTTTAAGAGCTTATGATTCTAATACAAACAGCATTGGTCATTCCCAATACATATCATGCGATTTTGACACTTAAAAGCATGAAAAATGCTATAGAGAAGTTTAATATCTGTCTTTTTTTTGTTTGTTTTGTACCTGAAATGAAATACCTATGCTTAGACTACAGAAGAATTTCACACTGGAGTCTTCCCAACTAGAAGGCCACTTTCTGCTTGTTAAATAAACTAATCTTCTTACTAATACACGACACTTTAATATACTTTATCTTTTTGAAAGTTATTTTGTACCTAGATTACCCAGATTATTTACTTAAATTTTCTTGTGTGGTCCTTCATTTGTATTAATTCACCTTCTAGTTGAATTTTCTCTCCCTTCTACCCCATTTCAGAATCATCTACCTTCAGGCAAGAATCAACAGAGAGATTGTGGCTACCCAAATGCATCACAGAGAGTATCCAGTTCAACTCTTGGAAGGCCTTTACTTGCTATTTGTTTTCAAAGCATGCTGCTAAAAGGTTTAGACTCAAGATTCATCCATAGTTAAATAGTTGGATAGTTAAACTCCAACATAGTTGTACTGAGAAAGTATTAAAATAAAACTCAGTTCAAAAGTTAGAAGAAATGTTTAAAAGAACAAGAACTAGTTGTGGATCACAGTGTACTGGTTACCAGTAGAAGGATCAGACAATAAAACAAGTTCATATCATCCATTTAGTAACAGTAACTCATCAGTAAGTGTTGTAAATTTTTAAAAAGCATTACAAGCTATAAAGGAATTGGGACATGCAAGCTACAAGGCAGAAAGTATACATTTGATATTTTCCATGAATTTCTCTAATAATGCCTTTGCATGATCGCCTTAATGATTCTCCTGGGACCATGTCAGTTACTTTAGCAATTGATGGTTGCAGTCTTGCCAAATGTTTGCAATAATGCAGAAGGAAAGAAAATCAGCACTTCTAGTCAATAGAGCTTGTCTGATTGTACCAGCAGGGGCGGAAGTCACAACGGGATGCTTTTATTCAGAGCACCACTAGTCAGAAAAAGGAGAATATTCTCACTGAAAAATAGGTAAGGACACAAACTGGTAACATCACAAGAAATACTAACAGACAATATGAAAAATGTTTATTCTCATTTGTGATTAGAGAAATGTAAAAGAAGGTAATAAGATACTCCCCTCTCATCAGTCTGGTAGAGATTTAAAAAAAAAAAAAAAAAGAGTGGTAATGTAGAGTATCAGTGGAGTGCAGGGTACAAAAGAAAAAAATCCTATGTATTGATGGGGAAATGGTAACTGGCACAAGTTTCCTACAGGACAATATAGCTATCTTAAATGTCATAAAAAAAAGTACATTAACCCCTTAGACCTAGTTATCCTATCTCCAGAAATTTATTCCATGTAAGCAATTGGATAAGATTGTTCAATGTAGCCTTATTTATAATATCCCTCCTCCTTCTGTTTTAATTTTCACCTCTGTATTTTTTATTTTTTCTTCAATGCTGGGGAGGGTCTTCTTCTAATCCTAAAATTAAAGAAGTCGTACAAGCTTATCTTTCCCTATAATTACCCTATTTTCCTTACTGGAGTAGACTGGGACAGACATTGCCCTTTCACTTTGTTAAGGATGCTTTTAGACACTTCTTGAGCAACCCAGGCACTTCCTGCTTTTCTAGTGCTGCTGCTGCTAAATTTCAAAGGAATCCTTCCGTGGGGATCATTTTCATAATGCAGTATTTGTAAAGTGCCTTCTGGTGCTTCTAAGATTTTGCTTTCTGTCTTCTGTGGGTCCCACTGGTAACATCCAGAAATTACTGGAGAATGTGTTGTGTGTGTCCTCTCTGCCGACTTCGTCTCCTTTGTTCCTCTTTATTAAATGGAAGCTCAAAAGTTCCCACTCTGGTAGGGCAAACTCCTGTAGCTGTGCAGAGCCACAGTGTCTACTTAAAACCTTCCAGTGGGTACAAGGTCACAGGTGTTCATACAGAAGCTTCCTCCCTCCCCTGGCTTGGGGCACAGATCAAAAAGTGAAGGATAAAAAAAAAAAAATAAGAGCCTCCCTGAGCCTTCCTGGGAGAGGCACTGACTGTATGTCAGACAGAAAAAGCTAACAATAGTATATGTAAGGCTATGTGCAGGTATACATTTCAACAGGTGTACAGACACAGTCTCCCCTCACCAGCTAAGCAACTCTGGGAGCACCATCTGGGGACCCTGCCCTCTGAGAGTGGCTACTACGTTTTTGCCCAAATTCTATTCCCCCCACCCTACGAGGCATAGTTGATTTACAATATTATATTAGTTTCAGGTGTAAGTCCTAGGTCTTTAATAATCCTCGGTCACTAAGAATAAGCACCGTGTTTAAGCACACAACTTGATCGGAAAGGCAGAGTAATAACAGGGTCCCTATAACCTCACCGGAGAAGGCAATGGCACCCTACTCCAGTACTCTTGCCTGGAAAATTCCATGGACGGAGGAGCCTGCAATCCCTTGAGTCGCTAAGAGTCAGACATGACTGAGAGACTTCACTTTCTTTCTCTTTTCACTTTCATGCATTGGAGAAGGAAATGGCAACCCACTCCAGTGTTCTTGCCTGGAGAATCCCAGAGATGGGGGAGCCTGGTGGGCTGCCGTCTCTGGGGTCGCACAGAGTCGGACACGACTGAAGCAACTTAGCTTAGCTTTAGCTTATAACCTCACCGGCGCACTCACAGGGGAATTCGGTCCCCAGCTACAGATTCGCAGGGACTGAGAAACGTCTACACAGTCAGTGCTGAGTCCTCCAGGTCTGCTCTTACCAAATGTTGAGGGGGTACCCGGGCTTTAAACTGGAGCTCTGTGCGAAGTCAGGACCCCAGGTTCATTCTGGAGGGAGCCACTTCACTCCTATTTCTAAGCAAAGTCTCGAGGCTTCCTAGGTTATTTCTATATCTCCATTAGTGGCTCGGCGGTATAGAATCCGCCTGCAATACAGCAGACTCAGGAGACCCGAGTTACAGAAGGGGACCCTTCCCGACATGGGTCGGGAAGATCCTCTGAAGAAGGAAATGACAACCCATTCCAGTGTTCTTGCCTGGGAAATTCCATGGACTACAGTCCATGGGGTCGCAAAAGGGTCGGACACGACTGAGCACAGCACAGTACACACGCTCTCCTTAAGGAGGGCGACTCGCCTGCCCTTCGGCCCTTGGAAACTCAGAGCCTTAGTCTCAGAGCCTTAGATTTAGCTATTTGCCTATCAGATCTGCCCTGATCCCGTCCCACCGCCTTTCAACGGGCCAACCACACGCCTTTAGGCGGAGATTGGAATCCACCGGAACTCACAGGAAAAGGGCACCCGAGATTGGGGCAGCACCTCGCTTCCACTCTCTCCCGCGAGCGGCACCTTCTGGATCTGCGCTCCGCGGCGCGCTAGGGATAAGATCTGAGAAATGCGCCCGGGGCCACAGGCAGCGGAGGAGGCGGGGAAGGAACAACTTTCCCTCCGCCCTCTCACCGCAAGGCCCGGGAGGGGCGGCCCCGCAGGGGTCGGGCTCCTCGCCTTCCCCAGGCAGGCTCCCGGGCGCAAGCTGGCCGGGAGGCTGGCGTAGGGGGGAGGGGGAGGAGGACGAGAGGGGCTTCCTTGTCTCCCGAGCCCCGCCAGATGTTAGAAAGGCGAACAATAGGGGAAACGCCGAGAAACAAAAGGCCATTCGCCTCGATCTCCATCGGCTCTGTCGCGTGGTCCCTGCGGGACGGACGTCTGGGAGGGGTCAGGGAGGTGGGTGAGGGGGGATCTTGAGAAGTCTGGGGTGTCGGTCTGGTACTTACTTGCCAGGCACCGGGGGTCGGCCCTGTACCCTTCCAGAGGGGTCCAAAGGCAGGGAGGAGCAATCAGAGGAAAGTTGAAGGGTTTTCACCTTCTTCCTGAGTGCAGGGAAAGGGAGGGGCTGGATTCCAGATGTTTGACAGTTGTTGGCCCAGGGGTTACGAAGGATTTGCACGCCCTTTACACACCCTCTCCCTTCGCGAAGCATCAGCAGTCCCCGGGGCGACCCGGCCGACGCAGCGGAGTTTCCCCTTCTGAGTCCC
>NW_011494898.1:5680314-5681130 GCF_000754665.1 Bison bison bison
TTCTGAGTCCCGAGCCGAGCCTCCGCCTTCAATACCAAGACGCCCTAAACGTGGTCCCCCTGCCCGGGCGCACTTTGGTAAAAGTTTGTCTTCCCGCCACCCACAGTCCAGCATGCACTCTGCAATGATCTGCGATCCGGGATGGATTCGGGGACAGAGTCGTACCCGCCCCCTCCTCCCCAAGACAAGAACGAGTTCATTGATAGATCTTTAAAAATCAAGGCCCCGGAGCCCGGAGAGGACTCTCGTTCCAACCCGGGAAGGGAGCGGGAGGAGGCTGCCAGAAGCCAAGACGCGGGCAGGGGTCTGAGGCGGATTCCAGCCCCGGAAGCAGGCGGAGGGCGGGCGGGGAAACAGGGTCCGCCGCCTCCCGCCCTCCTGTTGCACTCGCCCCAGGTGTGCCCCGCACCTCTGAACCGCCCGGGCGCGACCCGGCGCGAGCGGCTGCGAGCTGCGCCACCTCCCCTCGCTCGAAGCGAGTTCTCACTCACCGTGGGGTTTTACCTTCAGCCCCGGGGCCCTGTCGGCTCGCCGCGCCGGGGCAGCTGCAGGCGGCGCGAGAGGAAGAGGGTGAGCTCGGGGCAGGAGGGGCGCCGCTCGCGGATCCAGTGAGGGGCTCCCGGGCCAGCGCGCGCGGTCTCAGCAAGCGCGCGGGCGAGCGAGCACCGGGCTCCAGCTGCCGCCGCCGCCGCTCCAGAGCAGCCCCCACCGGCACCCGCAGAACGGCTCTCTTTTGCCAGGGCGCGAGCGGAGCGGGGACCCCCTGGCGGCCGCCTTCGGAATGGCAGCTCCCTAGGGGAGAGACGTCAGGGCGCC
>NW_011494898.1:5681230-5685272 GCF_000754665.1 Bison bison bison
CGCCTTACGGTCATCGTCCCTCCGGAAAGAGGTGGGGAATGCACCGTCTGAGCGGGGCTCCCAGCCTTGTGGAAAAAACATTGACCCTCTGGCCAGGGCGGGGAGAAAGCTATCAGATCAGAAAGAATGAGTTCTGGATCCACCATGGTCACATCCAAGGCACCTAGAGAGGGGGAAATTGCTTACCTTCTCCAAGATTTTTTGACTTGAAAAATGCTATGGACTGCCGGACAGAGAATAGCAGTCATCATTGGAAAATACTTCAAGATTCTAGCAAATTCACTAGAATAAGCTGAGGGTAATGAAATGAGCATGGACCTTGAATCCCAACCCACAGCCTGCCCCTTTCTCTTTGTGTGATATTGGTCTATCACCTCTAAACCTCAGTATTCTCTGTAAATTGGGAAGAGCAGTGTCTACCTGCAAGGGTGGTACTAAAGGATAAACTAAACATAGAGAGTATTCTTTGTTCATAGTAGGAGTCATGATATATAAGCCTCCTGAGGCAGAAAAAAATAATGTCTTCCATATTTTTTTATTCCTCGTATAATAACATCTTCGTCCACATCGACTGCGAAGTATACCAAATGACTAGGTATTACATTTTCTGATTCTCAGTACACACTTTAAAGAAGTTTAGAAACATATTAAGTAGAAACTAGACTACACAGAGAAACCTCTCCCCCAAAAGCGGTTTCCACAACTACCAAGTGAGAACCTCTAAACCCACACTCAACCTTTACAATATCAAGTCTGATATTATAAGAAATATTTAATAGTCATGGTCTAATGATATCAACCCTGAATTAAAGGATTCCACTGAATTTTGTGTCATTTGGCAATGCAAAGATATTGAAGACTGTGAATATAAAACTCAAACTCAAGAAGAAAAAATGGTCAGGTACTAAAACCCATCCAACTAAGAAATGTTTCGAGTCACTGTTGACTCATGCAATCTCATTTCTAAGTTGTCTCAAACCTCATTCACTTCTTTAAAGCTCCTTTTGTCCTTTGGCCTCATGGCAATCAACTCTTCTTCCTCATCCAGAGCAATTAGGGTCAAAGTGTCTCTTAATTACTCTAGTTTACCTTCAGTAGTCCTTCTGTTTCACTCCTTTTCCCAAATCGGGAGGAGCCTCCTGCCTGCCCTAGAATTCTCATTACAGAGTTTTTCTGTTCTGTCAAGAAGAGAGGAAAAATACGTTTTTCTGTCTCAGAAACTAGAGAAGAACATCAAGAGCCAACTTCTGCCCTTGAAGAAAAGGCTCAAGCTCCAGGGCACAGACAGGCAGAGTATGCGTAGGGCAAAGAAAACACTGGATTCTAATCAATAAGCATTCATGGAACTGTCTCTGCCTCTCTGCTTGGGTTTCAGCCTTGCCTCATCCCACTTGCTTCCCTTAGTGGCCCCTTCAATGGGGAGCAACAGTGAAGCTGGTGGGTTTGGGGGGAGACTTCATTATTTCCTGGGCTAACTTTCACCGGTGAGTGGGGTCAGTATGATGAATCACGCCCCATCTTCCTGATCCAGCTTCCCTGCCTGTGAGCTGGTGACTGGAAGAGGATGGCTCAACCTTCAGAATCTGTCCTGAAAGGCCAGCATTTTCAATCCAAGCCCTCCTTGGTCCAGTTTCTTAGTCTATTCAAGCTAGTGAAAGCAAATACTGTAGACTGGGCGGCTGATAAACAGAAATGACTTCTCACAGTTCTAGAGGCTGGGATGTCCAAGAGGAGTGCCCTGGCAGATTTGGTGTTTGACGATGGCCCATTTCCTCACTGACATCTTTTCTCTGTGTCCTCACATGGCAGAAGGGGGCAAGGAAGCTTTCTCAGGCCTCTTTGTTGTTTTTTGTTGTTGTTGTTTTTAATAATTTAATTTTTGCTGCACACAGGCTTTCTCTAGTTGTGGCAAGTGGGGGGCTACTTTTCGTTATCGTGCACAAACTTCTTATTTGGTTGTGTCTCTTGTTGCAGAATGCAGGCCTAAGGCTCCAGACTTCAGGAGTTATGGCATATGGGCTCAGCAGTTGCAACTCCCAGGCTCTAGAGCACAGGTTCAGTAGTTGTGGTACATGCTATGAGGCATGTGGAATCTTCCTGGAACAGGAATAGAACCTATGTCTCCTACACTGGCAGGCAGATTCTTATCCACTGAACCACCATGGAAGTCCTCTCAGGCCTCTTTGATAAGGGCACTAATTCTATTCACAAGGGCCCCTGACTTGTGATCTAGTTCAGTTCAGTCGCTCAGTTGTGTCTGACTCTTTGCGACCCCATGAATCGCAGCATGCCAGGCCTCCCTGTCCATCACCAACTCCCAGAGTTCACCCAGACTCACGTCCATCGAGTCAGTGATGCCATCCAGCCATCTCATCCTCTGTCATCCCCTTCTCCTCCTGCCCCCAATCCCTCCCAGCATCAGAGTCTCTTCCAATGAGTCAACTCTTCGCATGAGGTGGCCAAAGTACTGGATTTTCAGCTTTAGCATCATTCCTTCCAAAGAACACCCAGAACTGATCTCCTTTAGAATGGACTGGTTGGACCTCCTTACAGTCCAATGGACTCTCAAGAGTCTTCTCCAATACCACAGTTCAAAAGCATCAATTCTTCAGCTCTCAGCTTTCTTCACAGTCCAACTCTCACATCCATACATGACCACTGGAAAAACCATAGCCTTGACTAGACGGACCTTTGTTGGCAAAGTAATGTCTCTGCTTTTGAATATGCTCTCTAGGTTGGTCATAACTTTCCTTCCAAGGAGTAAGCGTCTTTTAATTTCATGGCTGCAGTCACCATCTGCAGTGATTTTGGAGCCCCCCAAAATAAAGTCTGACACTGTTTCCACTGTTTCCCCATCTATTTGCCATGAAGTGATGGGACCGGATGCCATGATCTTCGTTTTCTGAATGTCGAGCTTTAAGCCAAATTTTTCACTCTCCTCTTTCACTTTCATCAAGAGGCTTTTGAGTTCCTCTTCACTTTTGGCCATAAAGGTGGTATCATCTGCATATCTGAGGTTCTTGCTATTTCTCCCGGCAATCTTGATTCCAGCTTGTGCTTCTTCCAGCCCAGCGTTTCTCATGATATACTCTGCATAGAAGTTAAATAAGCAGGGTGACAATATACAGCCTTGACGTACTCCTTTTCCTATTTGGAACCAGTCTGTTGTTCCATGTCTAGTTCTAACTGTTGCTTCCTGACCTGCATACAGATTTCTCAAGAGGCAGGTGAGGTGGTCTGGTATTCCCATCTCTTTCAGAATTTTCCACAGTTTATTGTGAACCACACAGTAAAAGGCTTTGGCATAGTCAAGAAAGCAGAAATAGATGTTTTTCTGGAACTCTCTTGCCTTTTCGATGATCCAGCAGAAGTTGGCAATTTGATCTCTGGTTCCTCTGCCTTTTCTAAAACCAGCTTGAACATCTGGAAGTTCACGGTTCACGTATTGCTGAAGACTGGCTTGGAGAATTTTGAGCATTATTTTACCAACGTGTGAGATGAGTGCAATTGTGTGGTAGTTTGAGCATTCTTTGGCATTGCCTTTCTTTGGGATTGGAATGAAAACTGACCTTTTCCGGTCCTGTGGCCACTGCTGAGTTTTCCAAATTTGCTGGTATATTGAGTGCAGCACTTTCACAGCATCATCTTCCAGGATTTGAAATATCTCCACTGGAATTCCATCACCTCCACTAGCTTTGTTCATAGTGATGCTTCCTAAGGCCCACTTGACTTCACATTCCAGGATGTCTGGCTCTAGGTGAGTGATCACACCATCGAGATTATCTGGGTCATGAAGATCTTTTTTGTACAGTTCTTCTGTATATTCTTGCCACCTCTTCTGAATATCTTCTGCTTCTGTAGGTCCATACCATTTCTGTCCTTTATCAAGCCCATCTTTGCATGAAATGTTCCCTTGGTATCTCTAATTTTCTTGAAGAGATCTCTAGTCTTTCCCATTCTGTTGTTTTCCTCTATTTCTTTGCATTGATCTCTGAGGAAGGCTTTCTTATCTCTTCTTGCTATTCTTTGGAACTCTGCATTC
>NW_011494898.1:5685372-5686254 GCF_000754665.1 Bison bison bison
CTCCTTTGCTTTTCACTTCTCTTCTTTTCACAGCTATTTGTAAGGCCTCCTCAGACAGCCATTTTGCTTTTCTGCATTTCTTTTTCTTGGGGATGGTCTTGATCCCTGTCTCCTGTACAATGTCACGAACCTCCGTCCATAGTTCATCAGGCACTCTATCTATCAGATCTAGGCCCATAAATCTATTTCTCACTTCCACTGTATAATCATAAGGTATTTGATTTAGGTCATACCTGAATGGTCTAGTGGTTTCACCTACTTTCTTCTATTTAAGTCTGAATTTGGCAATAAAGAGCTCATGATCTGAGCCACAGTCAGCTTCTGGTCTTGTTTTAGCTGACTGTATAGAGCTTCTCTGTCTTTGGCTGTAAAGAATATAATCAATCTGATTTCAGTGTTGACCATCTGGTGATGTCCATGTGTAGAGTCTTCTCTTGTGTTGTTGGAAGAGGGTGTTTGCTATGACCAGTGACTTCTCTTGGCAAAATTCTATTAGCCTTTGCCCTGCTTCATTCTGTACTCCAAGGCCAAATTTGCCTGTTACTCCAGATGTTTCTTGACTTCCTGCTTTTGCATTCCAGTCTTCTATAATGAAAAGGACATCTTTTTGGGGTGTTAGTTCTAAAAGGTCTTGTAGGTCTTCATAGAACCGTTCAGCTTCTTCAGTGTTACTGGTTGGGGCATAGACTTGGATTACTGTGATATTGAATGGTTTGCTTTGGAAACAAACTGAGATCATTCTGTCGTTTTTGAGATTGCATCCAAGTACTGCATTTTAGACTCTTTTGTTGACCATGATGGCTACTCCATTTCTTCTGAGGGATTCCTGTCCACAGTAGTAGATATAATGGTCATCTGAGTTAAATTCACCCATTCCAGTCC
>NW_011494898.1:5686354-5693667 GCF_000754665.1 Bison bison bison
GTCCATTTTAGTTTGCCGATTACTAGAATGTTGACGTTCACTCTTGCCATCTCTTGTTTGACCACTTCCAATTTGCCTTGATTCATGGACCTAACATTCCAGGTTCCTATGCAATATTGCTCTTTACAGCATCAGACCTTGCTTCTATCACCAGTCACATACACAACTGGGTATTGTTTTTGCTTTGGCTCCATCCTTTTATTCTTTCTGGAGTTATCTCCACTGATCTCCAGTAGCATATTAGGTACCTACCAACCTGGGGAGTTCCTCTTTCAGTATCCTATCATTTTACCTTTTCATACTGTTCATGGGGCGGTCCAAGGAGCAGTGGCTGTGCTGGTGCAGGAGGGCTGAGAGGAGCTACTCTACATTCAAGGTCAGGAGGGACAGCGGTGAGGAGATACCCCTCGTCCAAGGTAAGAGAAACCCAAGTAAGACGGTAGGTGTTGCGAGAGGGCATCAGAGGGCAGACACACTGAAACCATAATCACAGAAAACTAGTCAATCTAATCACACGGACCACAGCCTTGTCTAACTCATGACACTAAGCCAGCCATGTGGGGTCACCCAAGACATGCGGATCATGGTGGAGACGTCTGACAGAATGTGGTCCACTGGAGAAGGAAATGGCAAACCACTTCAGTATTCTTGCCTTGAGAACCTTGTGACCTAATCACCTCCAAAAGGCCCCATCTCTCAACACCATCACTTTGTGGGCTGTCATTCAAACGCATGAATTTTGTTTGGAGGCGACACAAGCATTCACTGTAGAGCATCTTGGGCTACATCTCTTCTCCAATCCAGGTTTTGTCAGAACCCTTTTTGTACAGAAAACCAATCCCGTCATGAATTGAAGTAGCTATTGTTTCCCACTGACTATTTATTATTTCTTATGCATATGTGTCTTAGGTTGTTTGGAAAAGTAAGCTAAATGCAAAGAATGGGGGAGTGGGAAGGATTCAGATACCCAAAGTTCACCCACACTCATTGGATCCTCCCCATCAGACTCGCTCACACTGCTGTCTTCCCCATCTCTGGGAAGGGCTGCTCCAACCTGTCAGTTGCGTAAGGGCCCCGTGGAATCATCTTTGACTTTTCTCCTTTTCTATTCCACCTCTACACTCTCTGAAAATCTCACTGATTTTTATCTTCAAGAGATATCCAGAAGCAGATCTCAGCCCACCACCCCCACAGTTGCCAGCATGGTCCAGCCACAGATACAGGCAGCCTGGAATACTGCAATAGCGTGCGAACTGGTTCCTCTGCTTACTGCCCACCCTGTATCTGCTTTCCTGCCCATATGTCACCGGTGTCATTCCTTTAAAATGTGTGTTGCATTTTGTCACTCTGCTACTCAAAAACCCTCCCGGGCCTTCCTGTCTTACTCAGAGTAAACCCAACACAAATCAGCATTCCTTCATCTCTGACTTTGTCTCCTCTTACTTTCCCCATCACAAATTCCGCTCCATCCACACTGCCCTCTTTGATTCCCCCAAATACCAAGTAAACTTCTACCTCAACACTTGCTGCGCCCTCTGCCAGGAACACTCTTCAAGCAGATACTTAGTGGCTAACTACCTCATTTCCTTCAGCACTTACTCAAAAGTCACTGGAGCCTCCTCTTTCAAGTCTGTTTAAAATTACAATCAACTCCCATTCGCCTCTCCAGTTTCCTCCATTGGATTTGTTGCCATGTGATATACATTATATGTAGTGGTCCGGGCGCGGGTTGGAAAAGAATTTCCAGACATGAGGCAGAATGAGAGGGAAATAAAGTTTATTAGAGTGGGAGACACTGTTAGAACAGCGGGCCAGCTCAAGGGAGAACTGGTGTTGAATAGGGGTCCTTAGTCCACTTGTATACCTAGGTACAAGGAGTGGGATAGGGGTCTTGCAGTTCATTTGCTGCTTGGATGAGGCACATATACTGGGTGGGGGAGAGGGAAGTAAGGTAAATATCTTCTCTCTATGGAGTAGGAGGGGAGACAGGTTATACTGCTCAGGAGGACCTGAAATCTGTTAATAGTTACAACATGGGGGAAGGAAGGACGATAAGGGTATGGTTTTTCTGTTCCTGCATTCCAAGATGCTCCTTGGTTTTACCTGCTCTTTCGCCCTTGGGTCACATTCTTCCCTCTCTTTATTTTTACGGCCAGTTCTTTGGCCCCTTTGGATACCCTGCTCGTGTCTAACTGTCTACCTATTTCCCTTCTCAGACATTTGGGAACCCAGTCTCAAAGGAAAAGGGGTGATGACCACTCAGGCTTCTTCAGGCTGTACAGGGGCGTCGTGAGGCTCTGGGTTCCCTTTGCCTGCTCTCTGCCAGGGTGCGTTTACGATTTACAGAGGGAGATGGGAATTCATGGAATGATAAGGCGACTTGTTTCAGCATTGTCTGGGTGTTGGCCAGGGAATACTCTTATCATACTATCACTTAGAGATTTGTTGTATTCTAGAAGAAACAAACTTAACAAGAAAGTTAAAAGTACGTGGCCCAGAGATGAACAGAAGTGGAAAAGCTTCTGAGGACCTAGCCAGGAGAACCAGGATCAGACATTGGTTCATGTCATTAGTGTTTCTCTAGGTATGAGAAGATGCAAGAATTCGGGCTCATAAAATCTTTACCTGAAAACATCTATCTGAAGGCCAGTTCTTCTGGGTTTTTCCCAGAGCACAGGGTGCTTATTTCTGATCTGCATCGTGAACTCCTTTCAGGGGGTGTTGAAGGTCAGCAGTTTGCAGTGGTTATAATGTAATCTTTGTAGAGGCAGCTGGCAAGTGCCAACTTCCAGTCAGCAGGGTCCCTTCATAGCCACATATTTGACCATGCTTTTGGGGCATTTCATGGCCACTGTGTCCTGCGGTGCTGGGAAGGGTCCTTCCCAGATCTAGGGAAGATTCCATTGACAGTGTGCTGTTATGGGACCAGGCCTTGCGAGTAGCAAAAATCTCTGGACCATACCTGTTTTACTAGCCTCTTGGTCCAGGAAAATATTCCCTCTTGTTGCTTCTTCCCGTATCTAGAGTTACATTATTACAATCATTGATCTCATATGGAACTGCATATCAGCATTTTATCACAGGCTCAGTCACACATTTGGTAACATAAGAAACAATCTTCTGAAACAAGTGACGTAGAAAATAATGTAGTTACAGCTAGCAGTTATTAGTAAGATCTTAAGTAAGAATTATAAGTCAAGAACTTTCATTAGGTAGAGCCCAGTATAACCCAGGTCATCTGACTTTATTTGTTAAATGACTCTGCTGCTGCTGCTGCTAAGTCGCTTCAGTCGTGTCTGACTCTGTGTGACCCCATAGATGGCAGCCCACCAGGCTCCCCCGTCCCTGGGATTCTCCAGGCAAGAGCACTGGAGTGGGTTGCCATTTCCTTCTCCAGTGCATGAAAGTGAAAAGTGAAAGGGAAGTCGCTCAGTCGTGTCCGACTCAGAGACCCCATGGACTGCAGCCTACCAGGCTCCTCCATCCGTGGGATTTTCCAGGCAAGAGTACTGGAGTGGGGTGTCACATAGCCTCGTGTTAATCTCCTGATTGTACATCACAGGGCATCTGATCTTTATCTGAAGATTGGTTACTGAGATAAGCTTTAGAAACAAACTTAGAGTGTCCTTTTTAATAACTTAATTAAATATTTTAGTGATATAACATAAGAACAAGGAACTATCTCAGAAGTGAGTCTTAGTAAACACTAGACCTTAATTAATGAAACTAGAAACTCAGTTTAACAATTAACAAAACTTAATACTCAGTGAAACATGATTTTTTTCATTATGAGGGCATTAACCCTGTAGCCAGGGAAGGCTTTAGCCCATCAAATAAAAATGAGGTTTGTCAGGGAGCCGGGAAAAGCCAAGTGGCCATCTTGGATTTCTCCTAGCCCTTGCTCTTTGATTTACAGCTATTGTTCACCCATTTTTAATTCCCCAATTTAGGAGTAGACTGTCGCCATGTTTTTAAGGACATCAGGATAGCAAAAGTCTAACCATGAAGGATTTTTTTTTTTGTAATTTCTAGGATATCTGTATAAGTGACATCAACCATACAACCTGAGAAGATTCATCACTCCTCCAATAACACTTCCCATGTAATGTAACATGTCAAATGAACTCAGATAGTTTAACATCTCTCTTTGAGATATTTCAGGAACCCCCTGGAGCATCTCAAAGTTAGCTAGAAGTCAAATGATTTAGGAAGTGTTTTCAATAAATATCAAAAGGGTTTATAACACTCAGTCAGATAGGATCATATAAGTCACTGTGAAACAATAGTTATTCACTTAGCCAAAGTTAACAAAAGATTTCAAAGGTAAACATAGAACAGATCACTTCAGAGGTAAAGAAACTTAAAATCCATTATCAAAGGCAGTCAACATCACAAGAAAACTTGTATTTATGCACAAAACTCTTCCCTTGGGGTCCACTTTCCATAAAACCTTCTTATCACTTTCTGTACCCATTACTTTGTTCTCCCATCTGGAAACAGCCCCCTGTAAGTCAGACCTACTTCCTTTTTCCTTCATAAAATATAATTTCATTCCTCATACCTTCTTTACTGAAAACACACATCATACTTTCCTTAAGCAACCAAGAAATGACTTTTATATTAACATTCTATAGATTGGTGAACATAAATACCAGCGATAACTTCTTTAAAAAAAATTCTAGAGAACATCTCAGGATGGCATCAAACATTATTCATTAATAGTCCAAAATCTCTAGTTTCTCTATAAGAGGAAATTAGTGTTCAGTAATAGAAGTTTCAGAATCTTATTTTATTTGGAAATTACCTAGCTATTCAATAAACTTCTGTCACTTAGTTTAGCGCAATGCTAGAAACTCAGGTTACCAAAATCTGGAAAGACTGTTTTAGACAGACATTTCTAAATTATAATTATTCTTAATAGAGTTTATCTAAAAGCTTATATCTCATTTACATTTTTTTTGAAGTTTCTTCATTTGAGGTACTTTCCTTGCTGACAAACTTGTATATAACAATATAACAATATTTAACTTATACTTAACCTAGGCCTTTTCATACTGTTCATGGGGTTCTCAAGGCAAGAATACTGAAGTGGTTTGCCATTCCCTTCTCTAGTGGACCACATTCTGTCAGCCCTCTCCACCATGACCTGTCCATCTTGGGTGGCCCCACACGACATGGCTTAGTTTCATTGAGTTAGACAAGCCTGTGGTCAGTGTGATCAGATTGGCCTGTTGACTGTGATTGTGGTTTCAGTCTGTCTGCCCTCTGATGCCCTCTCTCAGTTCCTACTATCTTACTTGGTTTTCTCTTACCTTGGATGTGGGATATCTCTTCACGGCTGTTCCAGCAAAGCACAGCCGCTGCTCCTTACCTTGGACGTGAAAGAGGAGACTGAAAAAGTTGGCTTAAAGCTCAACATTCAGAAAACTAAGATCATGGCATGTGGTCCCATCACTTCATGGCAAATAGATGGGGAAACAGTGGGAACAGTGGCTGACTTAATTTTTCTGGGCTCCAAAATCACTGTAGATGGTGACTACAGCCATGAAATTAAAATACACTTACTCCTTGGAAGGAAAGTTATGACCAACCTAGACAGCATAATCAAAAGCAGAGACAGTACTTTGCCAACAAAGGTCTGTCTAGTCAAGGCTATGGTTTTTCCAGTGGTCATGTATAGATGTGAGAGTTGGACTATAAAGAAAGCTGAGTGCAGAAAAATTGATGCTTTTGACCTGTGATGTGGAGAAGACTCTTGAGAGTCCCTTGTACTGCAGGGAGATCCAACCAGTCCATCCTAAAGGAGATTAGTCCTGGATATTCATTGGAAGGGCTGATGTTGAAGCTGAAACTCCAATCCCTTGGCCACCTGATGCGAAGAGCTGACTCATTGGAAAAGACCTTGATGCTGGAAAGATTGAGGGCAGGAGGAGGTGGGGACGACAGAGGATGAGATGGTTGGATGGCATCACTGACTCGATGGACATGGGTTTGGGTGGACTCCGGGACTTAGTGATGGACAGGGCAGTCTGGCATGCTGCGGTTCATGGAGTCGCAAAGAGTCAGACACAACTGAGCAAATGAACTGAACTGAACTGAAACCTAGGCACAATGAAAATATGCTTAATGTCAATGAAGCTTGCTGCTGCTGCTGCTGCTAAGTCGCTTTAGTCATGTCCAACTCTGTGCGACCCCATAGACGGCAGCCCACCAGGCTCCCCCGTCCCTGGGATTCTCCAGGCAAGAACACTGGAGTGGGGCCATTTCCTTCTCCGGTGCAAGAAAGTGAAAAGTGAAAGTGAAGTCGCTCAGTCGTGTCCGACTCTTAGCGACCCCATGGACTGCAGCCCACCAGGCTCCTCCATCCACGGGATTTTCCAGGCAGGAGTACTGGAGTGGGGTGCCACATAGACATGTCTATATTATATTAGCAAACATTAACACTAGATACATAATATTGAAAATTTCCCAGTTCACGTGAATCTGAAATTTATTTAGGTTAATTTCTCTTGTATTTAGAATTGCCTAATTTGTAAGTGCTTACTTTTCTTTAGGCCAATTAAATTAGAACTCATTTACAACTTCAGTAATATTAAAAAATAAAAAAAGACACACACTGAGACATACATAAATCCAGAGAGACAGACAGAGATCTCATAGTTTTCTGCTTGAGATTTAAAATGTCTTTTTGACACATCCCTTTTTTCTTTTTATTGTGCTTGAAGTTCTAATTTGCCCAAGGCTGAGGTCTCAGGCAAAGTGGGCCATGTATTTCAAGGACATGGAAAGGGTTAACTTCAAGCTTTTCCCTAGGCAGGCCTTTTAAAGAGCTAGTTGTTTGTAATTGCATATGCAAAAGGAACCGGTTTTGCAGTTTCCAAGAAAAAAAAAATTCATTTTAACCAGTTTTCTCTGGAGTCTAAAGAATATGACGGCCATTCTGTGTCAAAAAGTAATCTTTCTGTAGTCATAGTTTTATAGCTAAAATATAGAGCAATAGTGCTCAAATTGACTCCGATATCAGGGGCAGATCAGCTGATAAAAATCTTGGATTGTCCCTCTGGTGGGAAGTGAGGTCTTTGTCCCATCAGAAAAGGGAATTTGCAGGAGTGGGGAAAGCTTGGTCTTTCTCCACCCTGAGAAACAGGAGTAGTTAGAAGGGAATTCTTTAGAATGTTAAGAGAATTTTTGATCCCTCAGGCTTTTGAAAATAGGAGAAAGACCTGAACCAAAGGAACCTCAGAATTCTTTCCTAGAGCTCATGTGGATATGAAACGTCAAGTAAGGGTCGTCTAGGAAGTCTGATGAGAGAG
>NW_011494898.1:5693767-5706368 GCF_000754665.1 Bison bison bison
GTTTTGACCCTGCAAAATTTTTGGGTCCCCCAGTTTGTATTGGGACCAGGCCTTTTGCAGGGTCAAAACTGTCCAGTTTCTGAGAAGGTAGCCAAGAGGTGAGTCTGAGAGAGGCTCCTGTGACATATCAGAACCCATCCTTAGCCTATATGCCAAGGAACTGGGGGGTACTGAGAGTCACCGGCTGGCAAAAAGGTGTCCCTTTTTGTCTCAGCAATGTCTCGTGCAACTAATGGCACAAAAATGGCCGACATTCCCAAAAGCCACGTCTGACAGTGAGAGGTGATCTCTGAGTACCGAGCGGCTAAGGCACCATGTGACCTGGGTAAAGAAAGACAGAGCTAAGGCACCATGTGCCCCAGGCAGAGAAAGAGATTTCTCACCCGGAGCAACCGGGTGAGTCACCATTTGGCAATCCCCTGAAATGCAGAAGGCGCCTTTGGGATGGCTCAGAGGCAACACCTGCTGCTGCTGCTAAGTCACTTCAGTCGTGTCCGACTCTGTGCGACCCCATAGACGGCAGCCCATCAGGCTCCCCCGTCCCTGGGATTCTCCAGGCAAGAACCCTGGAGTGGGTTGCCATTTCCTTCTCCAATGCATGGAAGTGAAAAGTGAAAGTGAAATCACTCAGTCGTGTCCGACCCTCAGCGACCCCATGGACTGCAGCCTACTAGGCTCCTCCGTCCATGGGATTTTCCAGGCAATAGTACTGGAGTGGGGTGCCATCGCCTTCTCCGGGATGGCACAGAGGCAACACCTAGGCTCCTGGAAATCAATCTGGACCAAAAGGGAAAGAAGTGAAAGTGACAGGGAAGAAGGCTGAGGAATCCGCCTTACAATCCTACTGGGGAGGCGGTGGCCAGGGGACAATGACCTCTGTTTTGCTTCAACCACTATGCGCCTGACTCGGTGCACAGATGTTGTCTTGCTGGGGGCAGATGCCCTTGTGGCCTGATCTGTTCTGTGTCTGCCTTATCCTCACACAGGTGTCTTCATGTGGCAGGCGTCCTAATGATTTTTAAGTGCTTGACCTGTGCCCACACAATATTGGTTGGCCTAGTCCTCAGGAGAGAAGAAAAAGGAGAGACCCTCACCCTTTCGGGCAGCAATTATTGGGGCTCAGTGAGCAGTGCAGCCTTTGGAACACACCAGAGGGTAACCCTGGCCAGAGTTCCTCAGTGGCTTCTATAGCACTTACCTGTTCGCAGAGGGTCCCTATGAGAAAGGAGAAGCAAGGAGGTGGGGAAAGAGACCCCAAGTTCCCCATATGGGCCACCAGAAATGTCGTGGTCCGGGCGCAGGTTGGAAAAGAATTTCCAGACGTGAGACAGAATGAGAGGGAAATAAAGTTTATTAGAGTGGGAGACACTGTTAGAACAGTGGGCCAGCTCAAGGGAGAACTGGTGTTGAACAGGGGTCCTTAGTCCACTTGTATACCCAGGGTACAAGAAGTGGGATAGAGGTTTTGCAGTTCATTTGCTGCTTGGATGAGGCACATATACTGGGTGGGGGCAGGGGGAGTAAGGTAAATATCTTCTCTCTATGGGGTAGGAGGGGAGACAGGTTATACTGCTCAGGAGGACGTGAAATCTGTTAATAGTTACAACATGGGGAAGTAAGGACGATAAGGGTATGGTTTTTCTATTCCTGCATTCCAAGTCCCTCCTTGGCTTTTTCTGCTCTTTTGTCCTTGGGTCACCACATTATATATACGGCCTGTAAAACTTCCCCAGTGGCTCAGACAGTAAAGAATTTGCCTACAGTGCAGGAGACCTGGGTTTGATCCATGGGCCAGAAAGATCCCATGAGAAGGGAATGGCAACCCACTCTAGTATTCTTGCCTGGAGAATTTCATGGAAAGTGGAGCCTGGCAGGCTACAGTCCGTGGGGTTGCAAAGAGTTGGACATGACTGAAGCAACTTAGCACAAAATAGCACATGTCTAATGCCTGTATGAGCGACTTCACTTTCACTTTTCACTTTCATGCATTGGAGAAGGAAATGGCAACCCACTCCAGGGTTCTTGCCTGGAGAATGCCAGGGACGAGGGAGCCTGGTGGGCTGCCATCTATGGGGTCGCACAGAGTCGGACACGACTGAAGCAACTTAGCAGCAGCAGCAATGCCTGTATTCATTCTCTATGGATGCTATAATAAATTACCCAAAACTGAATGGCTTAAAGTAATACAAAATTATTATCTTATGGTTCTGGAGCTTAGATGTCCTACACAAGTTTCACTGGGCTAAAATCAAAATGTCAGCAGGGCTGCATTCCTGTTTTAAATCAATAGGGGAAAATCAGTTTCCGTGTTTTTACTAGCTTCTGGAGGCCACCCACATTCCTTGGCTCATAGCTCCCCTTCTCCATTTTCAAAATCAGCAAGGGTAGGTCAAATCTTTCTCATATTGCATCACTCTGGCCTTTTCTGCTTCCCTCTTCTATTTATGGGAAATTGACATTGAAGCCAACCAGAAAATCCAGGATTATCTCCTTATGTTAAAGTCAGATGATTAGCAATGCTAATTCCATCTGCAACCTAATCCCCTTTGTAGTGCAATATATTCACAGGTTAGGGAGATAAGGATGTGGATGCCTAGAGAAGCAGTTATTTCATCTACAGGCTGCCTAGTTACTCTTCCCACTAGGGTATAACTCCATGAGACAAGGATTTTATCTATTCAGTTTATTGCTCTGTCCCTAGACTAGCTCAATAAAAGTATAGGAAATGTGTAGATACTTGCTATGGACTGAATTTTTGTTCCCTACTCCATGCCCCCTCCCCTGCTGCAATTCACATATTGAAACCCTAATCCCCAATGTGACAGTATTTGAAGATATGGCCTTTGGGAGGTAATTAGTGTTAGATAAGCTGAACGGGCATGGTTGGGGCGGGGGGGCGGTGCTTCCCAGGTGGCTCAGTGGGTAAAGAAACCACCAGCCAATGCAGGAAATGAAGGAGATGAGGGTTTGATCACTGGTCAGGAAGATCTCCTGGAGGAGGGCATGGCAACCCCTCCAGTATTCTTGCCTGGAGAATTCCATGGGCAGAGGAGCCTGGTGGACTGCAGTCCATGGGGTTGCAAAGAGTTGGACATGACTGAGCGACTAACACACACACACATACTTGCTAAGTACTTTACATGAAGTATCCCATTTAATTCTCAGAAGATCCCTATGTGGTAGGTACAGGTGAAGACACTATAGACTAGGAAGTTAAATTAACTTGCCTAGGGTCATGCAGCTAGAACATCATGTAGGTGGGTTTTAGACTGGACAGTATGACTTAAGCCCATGGCCTTAACCCTCACACTCCACTGCGCCTATCGCATGGCAATGGGCAAACCTGGATCTTGCCCTCAAGATTCTTCCAATCTAGTAAAAATGATAAGAGAAACACAAGCAATAACACACACTCACAAAGACTATGGAGTGTAGTGTAGGGGAGGCCAGCATGTTTTTGTGGAGCATAGTGATGGGATAGATTAATTCTGGTTGGAGCTGATTATAGGCAACTTTAGGGAGGATGTGGCATTTGGGCTGCACTTAAGATGGTGGACATTGGTGGAGTCGGATGGAAAGGCTGTTTCAGGCAGAAGGAGCCACAGGAGTAAGGATACCCGAAAGGAGAAAAATGCTAATGTGTTCCAGAAACCCAGATTCATCTTGTTGGTATGGGGACTATGCATGCAGTTAGAGGATGAGGGCTGGGATCCCAAAAACTAGGCTAGAGATCAGGGGGATTTAATGATTTTGTTAACAGTTCTTAATGGAGAAAAATGACCTCAAGGAGCTTCCAAAGTAATGTCTGAAGCTGTAACTCAAAAGACAACAAGCAGTAGAGAAAAATGAACATCTTGTTGAATAAATTGTGTTCAGAAGCTGCTAACTGTTTGCAGGGCAATCCTGGACCTACAAATCCGAGTTCAGAGCACAGCCTCAAATATAGGAGGCTCCAAAGCTTCTAAAAGCGGGCAAATATGGACAGTGAGAACGACTGGCCCCTCCCAACCTTTGCACAAGTATGGTCTCACCACTTCCACTTCACAGATAAACGAACTAAGGCTGGAAGGAGTAAGTGATTCATCCCAGAGGACACAACCACTAAAATTGAGACACTGAATCTGGATCTCATGACCATCAGTGTTCTGTGTGTCCTGATACATAAGTGGAAAAGGCCACAGGGTGTATTAGTCCCAGAGGAGGAGGCTGTCAGCTTTTAGGCTCTTTCACATCCCAGGTTCCTATGGGGTAAATCTGAGGAATTTGGGTGTGGCTACTCATGAATCTCACTTCCAAGCTCTTCTAGGCAACAGAGAGAAGCCAGAATTATCTGAAAGATGAAGTACAGAGAGACAAGGTTCATAGTAATCAAGAGAATGGGCTTCGAAGTCTGAAAGACTGACGTTAGCTGTATCTAGTCTCTCTGAGTCAGCTTACTTTGTTTCATAAAATGAGGTAAATGACACACGTAATTGTACGGACTCAATGGAGGGCTTCATGTAACGTGCTTAGCAGAGTACCTGTCATTTTAAGTGCTATCAGGTAAGTGCTCAAAAACCTGTGTCCTCCTCCTTCCAGTCATTCTCAGCCACCCTCACACAGCCCCTCCCCTGGGAGAGTAAGCTGTCCCAGCTCTCAGTGCGTGTTACACTCCACACTGAATCCAGAAGACCCACTGTCCCTTGGGGTGACGTCTCCTGGGATTGGGAACAAAAAGAGAAGGTTTCTGGTGAGGTCGATACAGAATGAATAACATTCATATTTCTTGTCAAGTCAGTGCAGATTATTTTTCATCATTTTCAGTTCATGCTTTATACATACATTTCCTGGAAGAGGAAAGTCATGCTGGTCTTCAGTGGTGTATGGGAAAAGTCCCAGAAAGATTCTGTGGCCAGACCACTTCATTACAGATTCCTCTGAGAGGGCACCAAAAGAGCAAAGGCATGTCAGAAGGGTATCACCATAGCAACATCATAACAATCAGACTGAAACAGAGTAAAAGTGGAGAGAGCGTGTATGCCTTGTCATTGATGAACATAGGCTCACAGTTACGTTGCCCTGGAGAGCAGTGCTCAGAGTTCAAGGGCTACTCCAGTTCGGTTTGGTGAGAGGTGAGATTTGGTGAAAATTCTGTTCATTTTGGCCGAGTGATTGTGCTCTAAACTGATTACCACAGGCGGCTTGCTAACAAATAGTAGATGTTCTCAGAGTCTCTCCTTTGATCCCAAGCAATGATGATTTGCAAGGCTAAGTGTCTACATAACAAATCAAAAGTAAGGGCTTACCCACTTTGATTTTGTTTACAAAATCCTGACTAGTCACAAGTTTGGAGGGATTGTCTCAGTGCTTTATGGGATCTGTGATACAAGCATTTATGTTAGTGAATTCTGGGTTCTGGAAATAAATGTACATATTTCCCCCTAAGCACTGACATAATGGCAATTCAAAGAAAAGTGTGTATGTGTGTGTGTGTGTGTGTGTGTATCAAGCAATTTCAAACCAGGACAAAACTCCATGTATCCATGTTGTTTTTAAAATGACACTGGATGTCCATAGTCATTTCCACTGAAATGATACTCTATGGTACTGTTCAAAGTTCTAGCAGCAGCTAAAAAAAAAAAAAAAAAAAGTGCAATTTAGAATCACAGTGGATAATTACCTGCCTTCAATTCTATAGGCATAGAATGAATATTCTTTCCTAAGTCGTTTATTGAAAGGAGACTGTGAGCCTTCTTTCTGTTTTTAAGATCTGTTTGCACTTTTCATAGTGACCCAATGTTATTCCAGTTCTTCCCTACTAGGCTGGATTTAGGGTTTCTAACATAATTTGAATCTTTAACGGGCGACTCTTCTCATCAGAAGATAAGCCTGTTTTTGCTCGGGCCTGACACAAGCTGAGTGTGGCACACTTGTGGTTGGCCTCAGCACTTGAACAACGGAGAGAAATCGTCTCACCATTAAACAGATCAACTTAGATATGATCCAAGGAGGGATGGTTGCCAGGAGAACCAACAACTAATGTAGTCTTCTTTAAAGACCCGGTAGTCTAGTTCCCCCAAATCAATTTAAGAGTGAGTCTTGAACACCTCTCTTAAGTGGGAAAATCAGACCATTGTATGCTCATGGATTTGGGAAGTCACGCTCTCAGAGTAGTTCATACAGAAGGGCATAGGAAGATAGAGAAGAGGCTGGTGTGTCATGGATGTTTCGAACTTGCTTACATCCCTTTCCTTCTTCCAAATAGGAACATAACATGGGTATCAAATAGACCTTCTCTTCAAGAGGTGAAAACACTGCCATACCTTTGTGATCAGTGCCTACCCACTGGGTGGCCAATAAGTCAGTCATGAGCCCCTGCCTACCTTGGAGGGCCAACCAAGAAGTTGTGCAGATACAGTTCTCCTTGAATATCTGTGCAAAGAAACAAAAGAAACTACTGTCAGACTCAAGGTGCCGTGGAAGAACTTCTCTCAAGCAACCCCTGCCTTCCCAGCATAAAAAATAAACAAGATTTTCCTTTTCCTATCATAATTAAGGCAAGACACAAAAGCGAGGTCATTACTCACCCTGTTCTACATTAGTCCCCAGCTGTTTCACCTACTCGGGACCTTCTTTCCTCAAGATTCCAATTAGATTTGATATACTGCTCAATATTAATTTCCTCCTAAGAAGCTACATCACCATTTGGAAAGCCCCTTGGGTTGAATAATTATTGAATTTCTGAATGGCCTCCAGCCAACCTCAAATGTGATATTGTTTCATGTCCAATAATATGAAAAAGACTTTGCCCTGGGCATTGAACAGCTGTGATGATGCTTTTCTGAAGAAGTACAGCTCTCTGAAAGGTTTTCAGCGAAGTTTCATTTTAAACTGTCCCTGGGTCTTACGGTCTGCTCAGCAGAGTCCCCATTGGATTATTTCCTTCCTTCCTTCTTTCATTTATTCTCTCCTCCTCCCTCCCATTAGCCCTCTGTCTTCCCTTCCTCCTTTCTTTCTCTCCCTTCCTTCCTTTGTTACTTTGTTTCAGAGAGGATTTATGACAGTTGGGTCCCTCATCAAGATTTCCACCCAGTATTCCAGAAGAAGAAATCTCCTTTTTTATAAAAATAGAATTACACTTCCATTCCCTTTCCATGGCTTTTCGCTTCCCTGGGTTCTTTTTTGTTTGTCTCAGCAGATACTAAATCAGGTTTTCACTTGAAGTGGTTTCTCATTGCTACTCAAGCTGGGGCAGAGTCTTCACCAGAAACCCAAAAGAAAGCACAAGTGAAGAGCTGGAAGGACATTAGAGTTGATTTGCTTCAGCGTCTAGTACAGCTCCAGAATTTTCCAGGCGATGGAGGGCAGGGGATTCATATTTACTGAGTGCCTGGTATGTGCTAGGGGCTGTGTTGGGCATTTTCACTTCTATTAGCGCCTTTTATCCTCACGATGACCTTGGATGGTAGGTATGCTTCATCCTCATAGTGGCTTTTCCTCTTTTTTCTTTTAGTCAGCCTGCTCTCTAACTCCAGCTTCTTATAATCACCTCCCAAATAAACTCATTGTCCTGGAGTCTTTGTTTTAGGCTCTGATTTGAGGGGAATCCAAACCGAAATCCTTGGGTTCCTGCTGGACTGGAAATGAAAACCGTCTTGCATGCTGATTAGTAAGGGAGAAGGTTATTGTCCTGAGTTCTGCAAGAAAATAGACTAACCCAGAGAGAAACCCTGAAGCAGAGGAAACAATTCCAAGCCAGGAACTCTATTAAGAAAATTTCCCTTAAGTAGAATTTTCTTTGAGAAAATACATGCAAAATGTTCACTCAACATGCGTGGCAGACAATACATCCAGTCACTGTTCTTCTCTTCAGAATAAATCTTCAATAGAAGTCGCCTGGTCATCCTCACTTATCTGTCAGTCTTTCTATTTTTAAAACTTATTTCTTGGGCTGTGCTGGGTCTTCAGCACATTACTGCTCTCAGGTTTTTTTTCTCTAGTTGTGGCAAGCAGGGGCTTCTCGTTGTGGTGGCTTCTCTCGCTGTGGAGCACAGGCTCTACGGTACTTCAGATCAGATCAGATCAGTCGCTCAGTGGGCTTCGGTAGTTGCGGCACGGTGGACTCGGGAGCTGCGGCTCCTGGGCTCTAGTGCACAGGCGCGATAGCTGTGGCGCATGCGCTTAGTTGTTCCACTGCCTGCGGGATCCTCCTGGACCAGGGGATCAAACTCGTGTCTCCTGCATTGGTAAGCAGAGTTTTTACCACTGAGCCACCAAGGAAGAAACCCTGTCCATCAGTCTTAACTGCATCCTGGGGAATTTTCCCCCTGCTCTTCACGCAAGGAACAAGACACAGCCATCCTTCTCTACCTGGAAGGCAGCACAGAGTGTTAGCTGAAGTAAGTTGTGGGCCATAGAGGCAGGTCAGGTTCTAGTCAGCTGGGTGACTAAGTCTCACTGGTTTTGCTGCAGAAACGATCTCCCAGATTCAGCGGCCGAAACCCCTAAGGCTAATGTCTTGCTCACGTGACGTGCTTGGATTTGGTGGATGGGGGTCGGGGAGGTTGTGCTTCCGAGGCTCCCACAGCAAAACTGAGGCTGTGGAGCAGCCACTTTCCAGAATGCTGATGGTCGCTGTGACAGAGTGCAAAAGAGGCAGAGCTCACACTGATTTTGTTCATTCTATCTGAAAGCGACCCATGTCTCTTGCTCAAGGTGAACGCAAAGTACTATCCAACTTTTAGGTAAGAGAAAAGAGAGAGGTCGAAAAGCAAAACACCTGCGAAAAATGTCTGTTTGGATAATCTTTCCACCTGAGTTTCAGTGTCTTTGTGGTGTACCATGCTGCTGCTGCTAAGTCGCTTCAGTGGTGTCCGATTCTGTGTGACCTCATAGATGGCAGCCCACCAGGCTCCGCCGTCCCTGGGATTCTCCAGGCAAGAACACTGGAGTGGGTTGCCCTTTCCTTCTCCAGTGCATGAAAGTGAAAAGTGAAAGTGAAGGTGCTCAGTTGTGTCCGACTCTTCATGACCCCATGGACTGCAGCCCACCAGGCTCCTCTGTCCATGGGATTTTCCAGGCAAGAGTACTGTGTACCCTGGGGGTATTCAATTTCTGAGGTTGTTGTGAGGGTTAAATGAGAAATGGCACATAGCCATTATTCCATAAATGTGGCTTATTTGTATGCCTGAAATATAGTATACTGATAAGTCGCTTCAGTCGTGTCCGACTCTGTGCGACCCCATAGATGGCAGCCCACCAGGCTGCCCCGTCCCTGGGATTCTCCAGGCAAAAACACGAGTGGGTGAAATATAGTATAAAGGCTTACTATAAACAATAGCAAGCTCTTCAACCTTTTTCTATAAATTGCACTATCTAGTCTTTAAAAATGATTCCTGTGCGCTTTCTCTGAATTTCTCCAAGTTTTGTCTGTTCTGAGATGTGGATTCTAGCACAGTGTTCTCAGTCTAGAAAGGCCCTCCCTACTACTAAGAGATGAGAGAGTACTCTATATTTTTTTTTTGGAAGGGGAACTATTCGAATATAAAATGATGATCATGATATTTAGTATTTATAGCAAGTATTGTTCAGGTATAGAGATGAAACAGTGCAGAAGTTCATCAGAACAGTATGGGTCTCATTAGAAAGAATGTATTACTATGATGCTCAGAAAACTCAGGCTGGCTATGAAGTTACTAGAACAGTGTGGGCTTCTTTGGCCAAGTGTGTTATTATAATTTCAGTGGAACCATTATCCTGTCAAGAAAACACATGGTAAAACCTGCAGGGGCTCCCTGGGACTTCATGAGAGAGAGTGGATGCTGACTTTCCCTAGGGAAGGCAGAAGCCTGGTGGGGTCTGAGCAAGGGCCTGAGGCATAGCTTGTACCCACAGCTGCCTCCTAGGCCCTCATCAGCCTAGCTTTTGGCTCGGAAAGCTAGCACTTTGAGTATCTAGTCAGGAGACTTTCTCATTTTCCTTGGGTTGATCCCACCCCTCCTCCCCCCTCCCCATCATCTTTTCACATGATGGCAATCAACTCCTAGTTTTATAAGGTGTTCTTTATTCTGGCAGAATTTAGGCCAGGGACTTTCTGTTCAGCAAATGGCTTGGCTCACGTGGACCCTGGGGTTGTTTACGTTTTTTAGGACTTGCTATTGCGAAACCCTAGTTTATTTTACGTACTTGGACTGCTTTTGCCAGAATGAATTCATTTGCTCAAGTTATTTTTAAAATGTACTTTTTCTTAGCTTTTTAGAGACGCTCTAGTCTCTTGTTTGTGTGGGTCTAGGCCAGAAAAAAAACAAAGCAAAACAAAAAAACGCGGTCTATTGATCGAAGCCAGGAAAAATGTCTAGCCAATGTGGATCAAAGGAGGTTCTCAGTTTTGAACAGAAAATTCTCTCCTCCCTGGATGCTGACTTAACACTGAGTGGTGCTAGTCCCAGGGCTGAAACCCTTGATGCTTCCAGAACCAAGAAGGCCCTGCAAATGAGTCTCAGACTGCTCCTGCAGGCATGCTGGAGGAGGCTTTCAGGATAGTCACTGGGAAAAAATACCTTCTGTTGTCAGTTGGCTCCTCCACAGTCCAGTAGGGAGACCACTGGAGGCTGTAGGGCCACACACACCCACGACCTCGTCTGGGCCAAATGGGCTGATTCACCAGACTACCTTGCAAACAATTTTTTTGTGTGTATGAGTGTGCTTTTATTTCCTTTTTTAAAAAAAAAAGTTTTATTGAAAAATAATTGATTTAGTGTTGCATTAATTTCTGCTGTACAGCAAAGTGATACATATATTCTTTTTCATGTTCTTTTCCATCATGGTTTATCACAGGGTATTGAATATATTTCCCTGTGCTATACAGTAGGACCCTGTTTATCCATCCTATATATAATCATTTGCATCTGCTAATCCCAAACTCTCGGTCCCTCCCTCCCCCTGGGCACCCTCAAGTCTGACCTGTGTCTGTGTCTATTTCTCTTTTGTAGTTGTCTGTGGCATTTTTAGATCCCACATATAAGTGACATCGTAAGGTGCTTGTCTTTCTCTGACTTCTTTCAATTAGTATGATAATCTCTAGGTCCATTCATGTTGCTGCAAATGGCATTATGTCATTTTCTTTTTAATGGATGAGCAGTATTCCATTGAACATGAGCAGCACATCTTTATTCAGGCATCTGTTGGTGGACATTTAGGTTGCTTGCATGTCTTGGCTATTGTGAACAGTACTGCTGTTTACATAGGGCTGCATATAACTTTTTATAGTTTTGTCAGATACATGGCCAGTAGCAGGATTGGAGCATCATATGTCAACTCTATTTTTAGATTTTTAAGGAACCTGCACACTGTTCTGCATTGTGGCTGCACCAGTTCACATTCCCACCAAGTGCTGAAGAGTTCCCTTCTCACCACACTCTCTCCATCATTTGTTATCTGTAGACTTTTTAAAGATGGCGATTCTAACTGGTGAGAGGTAGTACATACCCAGGAGTTTTGATTCCTTGCAAACATTTTATTTCACAACTGGTTTTTAAATATAACTCTTTAGGACCTAGATTCTTACCTTTGGGGAAATCAGAAACCCCTCTGAGAATCTGATGAAAGCTATGGCTCCACCACTCAGAAAAGTATATGTACATACAAACATTTGTCAGTGGTATCACTGGGATAATATCCAAGAACTCCCAAGGTGGGAATGGGGGCATAAATCCCATTGATTCAGAATTTGGGGAAGCTTCAAAACTGAGATTAATGGTATGTGGATACTATTCATTCTTTTGGAACTTGTTGAGTTCCAGGCACTACACTGGAAGATGGGGACACAGTGGTGCATAAGACAAGGATCCAGCCTTGTGTGTGAAGGCTGCAGTTTAATGGAGACAAACCTAGAATAATTGTGATTATAATGAGTTAAGTGTTATGCTGGGCCTGTAAGTATGGAAACCTCTAAGAACTCTGAATGAAGGGTAGTTAATTCAACACATATTTGATAAACATATTATGTGCTAGACAATTAGGTATAAGCTAGTGCACGTGGAACAACAGACTGGTTCCAAATAGGAAAAGGAGTTCGTCAAGGCTGTATATTGTCACCCTGCTTATTTAACTTATATGCAGAGTACATCATGAGAAACGCTGGGCTGGAAGAAGCACAAGCTGGAATCAAGATTGCTGGGAGAAATATCAATAACCTCAGGTATGCAGATGACACCACCCTTATGGCAGAAAGTGAAGAGGATCTAAAAAGCCTCTTGATGAGGGTGAAAGTGGAGAGTGAAAAAGTTGGCTTAAAGCTCAACATTCAGAAAACGAAGATCATGGCATCTGGTCCCATCACTTCATGGCAAATAGATGGGGAAACAGTGGAAACAGTGTCAGACTATTTTGGGGGGCTCCAAAATCACTGGAGATGGTGATTTCAGCCATGAAATTAAAAGACGCTTACTCCTTGGAAGGAAAGTTATGACCAACCTAGAGAGCATATTCAAAAGCAGAGACATTACTTTGCCAACAAAGGTCCGTCTAGTCAAGGCTATGGTTTTTCCAGTGGTCATGTATGGATGTGAGAGTTGGACTGTGAAGAAAGCTGAGCGCCGAAGAATTGATGATTTTGAACTGT
>NW_011494898.1:5706468-5746152 GCF_000754665.1 Bison bison bison
GTTGGAGAAGACTCTTGAGAGTCCCTTGGACTGCAAGGAGATCCAACCAGTCTATCCTAAAGGAGATCAGTCCTGGGTGTTCTTTGGAAGGACTGATGCTAAAGCTGAAACTCCAATACTTTGGCCACCTCATGTGAAGAGCTGACTCTCTAGAAAAGACCCTGATTCTGGGAGGGATTGGGGGCAGGAGGAGAAGAGGACAACAGAGGATGAGATGGCTGAATGGCATCACCAACTCGATGGACATGAGTTTGGGTGAACTCTGGGAGTTGGTGATGGACAGCGAGGCCTGGCGTGCTGGGATTCATGGAGTTGCAAAGAGTCGGACATGACTGAGTGACTGAACTGAACTGAACTGAACTGAGTGCACATTGTCCTTGCCTCAAGGAGCTTAAAGTTTGGATGCTCTAAATCCAAAGTTGAGGGAGGGGACTGGAAGAGCAGGATACCAGCCACAAGTAAACCCTGATGGAGAGGTAAGTCCATCGAGGTGAAGGGGGTGAGTATCCCAGGCAGTGAGAGCAGTGATGAGAGCAAGGTGGGTGGGGAAGCACACACAGTCCATCTCTACCTGGGGATGAGTGGTGAGAGCAGAGTGGAGAAGTTTGCTGGGTCGGATCCCACAGGTCCCTGTGCTTCGCCCAAGGATGGTGGGTTTTATACTGTATTAAAGGTTGTCACTGAGGGTTTTTTTTTCTAAAATAAGTGAGTAAAGTTAAAGAGGAGATGATATTAGAGAGATTGCTCTGCTTTCTGTGGAAAAATGGATTGGGGTGGTGGAGGGGCGTGGTGCCTAGTAGGTGAAGAGACCAGAGAGGGGACCTGTTGAGTTAGTGTGGGTGAGCGATGATGAAGTCCTAGCAATGAGAATGGAGCTGCAGCAGAGAGATTTGAAAAACAGGGTGAAGCCTCTGGATAGTACCTCTCAGGCTGCGACTGATTCACACTAATAAAACCACCTTGCTACTGAGGTGGTATCCTTCAGAATCATGGCTGCAGAATTGCTGCGGCTTAATAATCAGATGGGGAAACTCTACATTCAGTTGCTTAATGATGCTGATAATGACACCGATACCATTGACAACAGTGGTAACTGAATCTTATTGTTCACTTACTCTGCACCCGTTACCCTTTCACGTGTTCTGCGTATATCAACCTACTTTTTTTTTTAAAATGACTTTATGATGTAAGTTCCATTATATCTGTGGAATAGATGAGGATATTGAGATAGCACAGAGAAGTTCAATACCTTGTCCAAGCTCACACAGCCAAGAAGTAGAAAAACAGATTTGAAGTCTCGTTCCAGGACTCACTCCTATCAAAACTACTCTTTTCCTACAATGACAGATATAGTGTCTTTTCCTGTAAAATTCAGTACGAGCACTAAAGTGGGGATTTTCAATTTGTTCTGAACATTGTAGCCACAATAAAAACGTTTCCATGCCACTCACATCCTCCAGAAACGTAGTAAGTGAGGTGTTAAGTTGCATCTGACTCATTGCGACCCCCTGGACTGTAGCCCACCGGGCTATTCTGTCCATGGGATTCTCCAGGCAGGAATACTGGAGAGGGGTGCCAGTTCCTCCTCCAAATAAGTGAGGTACACGAAGCAAAATGCTGGGCGTGAATGTTTTGGCAGATTCAGTTTCCAAAAAACAGAAAAGCAGAAAAAACAAACAATGGTGTTTTCGAACAATGAATGCTGTTTTCCTTTAGCCATAAGGGAGTTTTTAAACTTGACAAATCTATTCAGCTTTCAAAGCATTCCACATTCCCCACCCACAAGCAAATGCCAGAAGGTGCCAGTTTGAGCCAATTCTGAGCTCAGGAATGATTTTCTCAATACTAGATCAGATTTCTTCAATGTCCATGCTCCACAAACGGATGCTTACTAATGTTCTAATGAGTCTGATGAAAACTGCTTAGCAACTTATCACGGTACTAATGTAAAAAGGACATTTCAGCAAGAGATGATGTAGTGAGACACAAATGCAGAAACAGAAAATGACAGGGTCTTACTACTTTAAAGGGACTGAAAATCACTGCATTGAGATCTTTGAAATTTTAGAGCTAGGCTGTGCATAGGCTCAGTTTAATGGACTTTCTTGGTGGGGGGAGAATGCTTCCAATTACATAAAGAAAGTAATTTCTTTTGCAGGAACTAATTTTTTTTGGAGAGGACAAAGAAAATAATGTTTAGTAAACTCGTATTCACTGAACTAACTTTTTTGGAAGCATGCCCTTTGACCTGACACCATGCTAGACACAGATACAAAAATGAAAAAGGCATCTATCTTGTCCAGACTTCGTTGCTGCTGAAAAAGGCATCTATCTTGTCCAGACTTCGCTGCTGCTAAGTCATGTCCGACTCCATGCGACCCCATAGACGGCAGCCCACCAGGCTCCTCCATCCCTGGGATTCTCCAGGCAAGAATACTGGAGTGGGCTGCCATTTCCTTCTCCAGACTTTAGCAGTGGATAAAGAGAAGCAAAGAAATGGTGTAACAGACAAAGCAAAAGAAAATACCAGGAAATTAGAAGTGAGACAGTGAGAAGTGAGGATAGAGGGAGGAACAAAAACTGTGTCTCAAGATTTTGGCCTTAAATTTGGGAGTGATGTGGAGCCATTAAACAGAAGTGATGATCAGATTTGATTTTATAAGGATCATGCTGTTGTCAGTGTGAAGACTGGGTTGCAGTTGGGGAGATCAAAGGCAGGACCAGCTCCAATCTTCATAAAAATCATTCCAAAGCATTCTGCTACCTCCCTGGCTGTTCTCTAATTCACTTCCTCTTGTCCCCAAGACATAAGATTTATAATCTTTAAAATGCTATTTACTTTCCAAGTATTTAGGTTTTCCCAGATATCTGTTACTGACTTTTATTTCCATTTACTTTGTATGACTTGAATCCTTTTATTGTTATGGAGACTTGCTTTATGGCCCAGAATATGATCATTGTAGTACATGTTCCATGTGCTCTTGGAAAGAATGTGTATTCTACCATTGTTGGGTATTGCTGCATTCTATGTCACGTGCATCAAATTGCTAGTTTTTGCTCAAGTCTTCTATATACTTACTGTTTAGATTTTTTTTTTCTGTTAAGTCGTTCATTAAAATTGAGCCTATGCATAATCTAGCTCTAGAATTTGTCTTCTTGTTCTAACATTGAAAGAAGTTTTCAAATCTCCAATTATAATTGCAGATTTGTTAATTTCTCCTTATAGTTTTACCAGCTTTTACTTCAAGAATTTTGAAGCTGTTATGTAAATAAGTATTTAGGATTTTTGTGTCTTCTTGCTGAATTGACCCTTTATTTGGCATTATGAAATATTCTTTATCTTTGGTAATATTCTTTGCTGGGAAACCTACTTGGTCTGATATTAATATAGCCACTCCTGCTTTCTTTTGATTAGTGTTAGTATGGTGTATCTTTTTCTACCTTTTTAATCTGTTTGCCCTTTATTTTCAATATATGCTTTTTGTTGGTAGCATATAGTTGGATCTTGTTTTTTCATCCAATCTAGACAATCTCTGCCTTTTAATTGGGGTATTTAGAATATTTATATTAACTCTTTTCAAAAGATAATTGACTGTTTAAGCAAAAATAATAACAAAGTGTGGAGCTTATACTATATGCAGAAGTAAAACATGAGGCCACAATAGCACAAAGGCAAGAAGAGATAAATGAGTTTTTCATTATAAGCTTCTTAAACTATATGTCAAGAGATCACTTGAATGTAGACAGGTATGTTAAAGATGTACATACTATAACCCTAAAGTAATCACTGAAATAAAAGAGTTGTAAGTAATAACCAACAAGAGATTAAATGCAATCATAAAAAATACTCAATCCAAAAGAAAGCAGAAAAGGAAGAAAAAGAGAACAAAGAAAAAATGGAAACAGCAAGATGATATATTTAACATAAACATATCAACAATCACATTAAATGCAAAAGCTCCAAACACCCTGATTAAAAGGTAATGATTTTCAGATTGTGTAAAAGCAGGTATAAAACCACTCATCAGGTACTGAGCTAAGTAGCTTACACAGTCTCATGAAATCCTCTTTAATAAGCATGATGTTATCATCATGTCTTCATTTCAGATATTTAAAAAATGAGCCTCAGAGAGGTTAAGTAACTTCTCCAAGTAGCACAGCAGGGCACTTCAGAGTGCTAATGAGCATATAATCCTTGCTTCATTCCCTTCCCTCCATTTCAGCAGCACTGAGTACCTGTTTCATGGAGCTGTGCCACATGACAACTTCTGTAACTGCTTGAGATGGAGTCCAGTTTAACCATCTGAGTGACCATGGTCTGTGTATTACATCCACTTACTTACTCTCTAGCTTCCTCGTCTGTAAAATGGAACTAATGCCTGCCTCAGTGTTGTTGTGATGATAGATTCAGAAAGTCCAGTGGGTCGTGTATGTTAAATGGGGGTGGGTAACTGTTGTTACTTTCAGCTGTACCCTGAAGATCACACAAGAAATAACAATTTGTACAATTCCATGTCAATACCAAAACAGTGTTAGAGAAATGTGATGTTCACTATCTTCCTCTTTGACTTGCAACATTACAGAAACAGATCATAGTGGTAACTGTCTCATTTCTAATTTTCAGCATTATATGAAGTTCAGGTTTCCTCTTTGAGAATTTAGCAATGTAATGATCAGTCTTCTTCTAGAGAAACCTTTCAACTCAACTGTTATATTTATGAATGAATTTTTTTCCTCAGAGTAAAAATGTCATTTGTTTTCTAGATTGAAGGGTTTAGATTTCTTACACTTTCACATTGTATACCTATACTGGCAACCTGGAAGGAATAACTTCAGCTTAGGTTGTATTATTATAATAGTAACTAAGAAAAAAGAATTTGCCCAATCATTATCTTATATCTGCTATTTTAGTATGTAAATTAAAAAATCAGAATGCGATCTTGGGAGTTAATAGACAAAACCAACCAAACAAATGAACAAAAAAAACCGCCACATATGATTCCAGCATCATATAGAACCTTTAAATATATTTTCTTTCAATAGAGAGTATCGGTAAAATAAAAGTTGTTTAGATACATGATGATTGTCAGCTAAGAAGGAAGCCAATCAGTCATTCCATATAGCACTGCTTTTCTGAGCAAATAACTGAAAGAGACAAAATTTCCAACATTTTATTCAAAATTCTCCATCTAGGAGCAAAGACATATAACAATGTGCACACATGCTTTAATAACTTATTTCACTGTACAACTTGCATCCCAAACAACAGTACAATAAATGAGCAAAAGAAAATAATTAGCACTTAAATAATCTAGCAAGTAAATAGCACTGAATACGGGGTTCAACAAGGTGGTATCTCTACACTGTTTCATGACTGAGCCATAGCATCCCTCATCTGGTTGAGTGTGTGTCTAAAAATCAAGATGTCTACACTTTTCCTATTAGTGATGTGAAAGGCTGGTAGGACCTGTTGGTTCTGGTTAAATTCGGTGGGCAAGGATGGAGGGGCTCTACCACTTTTCTCCCTTTCTTATATATATCTTTCCCTTTTATGTTACTTTCACAGTTTAAATAAAAATGTATTTTATGATTGTGTATATTGTCTTGTCAATGCTGTTTTAGCACAGAATTAGGTTAATTGGGTATATTATAGCTAGCACAATGGTCCAAACACAGGAAGGAAACAAAAGAAATTGACCACTTAGTTCTGCCAAAGTAGCACCTAGTAAAACAGCAGGTCAGTAAAGTTTCTCCTGCTAGTCCTTGTATGATGAAGGCAAAGAGACATGGCAACAACTCCAAAACATGGGCAGAAATGTAAGGAAGACGGTATTATTCTCGGTCTTGAAATCTTACTAGTGAGTATTTTTCTATTCCATTTAATAATCTGAGTTATAATGATTACTAAATCAGAGCAAGACTATACAGGAGGAAAACAAGATAAAAATGAGTGACTAGGGAAATCTGAACTTCTTCCAAGTGATTACATTTTCCAAGGGGAAAAAAAAGGCACAGGAGGTACACATTTCAGTTTGGCTCAAAAATAATGAAAAGTAACTGGAAAAGTTGGCAATAACTATGGAAACATTAAAATCCAATTCTCTGTATTTTCTGTGACAGAGCTCAACAAACAAACAGAAAAAAAACACCCTGACTGTGATTCACCATCATCAGGACTATACACAGTGCCTGACGTTTCTACCCAGACTGAATCCTGAGGAGTACGTCTGCAAAGTAGGATCTTATAACTGATTTCAACAACACATATGCTTGATCAATATTTTCTTTCTAAAACTTAATCTATGTTCAAGCTACCTTCCTTCTGTGGAGCTGAAAGAATCTAAATGCTCTGGTTTGTAGCTGATTGTAAAAGTAGTTCAGTAACCCCACATACCAAGGAACATCAAGAGATGGAAAGTCAACTCGTCTTATGCCTGTGAAAGCTAACTCAGATATCACTTTGATACTTGTAAACCATGTAAGTTTCAAAAAACAGCAGTTGTGGTCAAGTTTATATCCTACATCTTTAAAAGACAGCAATACTATTTATTATAATTGTAAACATAATAAGTCTGTCTCCGAAGACAGCACATCCAGTAAAAGGTGCATTTATTGTAACCGTGCACGTGACATCCCCTTACAAACTTTTTGTGACTACTGTAGTGTAACTAACTAACTGCCGTTGCTAAGTAGGGCTCTAGAGCATGACTGGAGGGAGTCTCCTTTCCCAACATCACCAACCTACGTTAGCAGCAATTATGATTGTGACGAAACATTCTTAACAGGTTACACATTTAAAACGTCATTAGAACATCTCGTTCTTGGACACTGGTATAGAAAGGTCTTCCAAAGATAAAGGAGTGGAGGCCTGGCTTAATTTTCTCAGCCAGAGCCATTATTATGTTAAGATCGCCCTCTGCTGTTAAATCAAGGTCTATCTTCAGGTTCCGAAGCGATTTAAAGGGCTTTTTCCCCTTCTGCCTACAAATAATGGTACAAGAGAAATTATAAGATAGAAGAGGTCCAAAGGGTTCAAAATGAAAGCAATTAATGAAGGTTTTTCTTCCATGGAGAAGTCTGACTTACGTATCATCTTCTATATATTTTATTAGCGTCAAGGCTTTTCTGTGAAGGACGAGCAGAAACTGCGCAAGGAAAGTACTCCTGAGAGACAGACCGGGTTTCAAATGAAAGACCTGCAGGAAAATGAAGCATGCTCATAAATAATTTGCTCCCGTTCTGCTTATCCACAGCATGTTTCTGCTGACAGTGCCTGGCAGGTAACCCACGTTTGAGCAGCCCTCCCTAATGGTCTCCATGGATGGATACATCCTGATGGACAGGAGGGGATGGACATACTGGAACGGCCTGACAGTTCTGCTTCCTCTTTTAAGAATGGACTCAAAATTGTCCTTCTATCTTAGACTAGAGTCATATTTATTTTGTTATTAAAAATCATGATATAGGTTACTTCTGGTTGTGTTACTTAGCTCTGCCCATATCTTCAAATAAAACTGGAGCTCCTAGAGGTTGAACTGTGCTTTCACTATGGTTTTGAGATATTCATATTTTTCTATTTTGAGGGGTGGGGGGTGCATGGGTAGTGGTGGAACAATTTTATTTATGCTTGAGAAGCATAGAATTACATGACTTTGAATTATCCCTGAACTTTGCAACATGTCACAGATCACACAGACCTGGATCCAAAATTTCTAGTTAACCTCAGGATTATATTATTTCAAAGCTACATCTATGACAACTGTTTCCTGGCCTGATCCCTAGAGTGATATCATAACAAAGTCCCTCTATTTTAAGAAATAAGACCCATATAATCTAAAATTTTCTTTAAAATCTAGATCTTTTACAAAGAAATGAGACAGTAAGGATGCTATCATCTAAGTAAGTCTTAAAGACATTTTTTGCTTAATTAAGGCAAATATACAACATTTGTACAAAACTTCCCTTCACTAAAAGAAAACATCCTTGGGTTATAAATTAGTGCTTAGAAGTTATTATTTGAACTGGGGGATGCTGCATCTTCAATTGTTAACATACAAACTACTTTCCACACATAATTCAGCAGAAAAATAATTTTGACACTTTAGAAAAACCAGAGATAAAACTACAAAAGGAGCTAATTCTACAGGCATTGTGGGATATACTGGAACAGAACACATGTCATATCATTCACTCTGACAATCTCAGGTTTAATACTTACCTGATCCAGGAAGGCTTTCACAAGAGTGTCTCTATGTAAGACATCTTGAAAAATATTCCTACGAAGAAAACAGACCAAATGTTGACATGGCTTATACAAAGCTGTTTTCCACAACCTCTCATGCCAGCCAAACTGAATTATTCGAAATGGGATTATAAACATATTTATAAGAATTACATAAATAAATACAATAAAATACAATAAATAGATTTGGAAATACAATAAAATAGATTAATACACTCATTTTAACTCAAGTATACATTTATCTATTACTGGAGTCTGTCAGGCCACAATGTGATTATTTTCTTTTTAATAGTATAAGCAGTCCCAGGAAAGGTATGTACGTATCTATCAATGTATTTTAATACTTCACCTTATAAAGAATATTGAGAGCCTTAGGCAGTTGGTAAATGCAACTACCAATTCCTGTCATCGCAAAAACGTAAAACAGCAACAAACATAAATATACGCCACTACTATCAAAAACCCAAACAAAATAAAAGGTTAACTTCATGTACTAATAACTCCTAATAAGCAGTTTTGGAAGAAAAAAAAAGTAAGAGGATGAATGTTAGGAAACATTCAAGTGGGAATAAGGAACACACACAGATGATTATCTCCAATGTCTTGCCCACTGGGTTTGCATCCACAAGTCCATCCTCTGGTGAGTAACATGAATCAGCTACCTAAGAAAACGTTAGCTACATCGGCAATGAGCAGAGTCAAAATTAAGTTCTAATTCACACTTGAGATAATGTTCATCTACCATACAACTTAAGATATTATGCTGCTAAGTCGCTTCAGTTGTGTCCGACTCTGTGCGACCCCAGAGACGGCAGCCCACCAGGCTCCCCTGTCCCTGGGATTCTCCAGGCAAGAACACGAGTGGGTTGCCATTTCCTTCTCCAATGCATGAAAGTGAAAAGTGAAAGTGAAGTCGCTCAGTCGTGTCCGACTCTTCGAGACCCCATGGACTGTAGCCTACCAGGCTCCTCCGTCCACGGGATTTTCCAGGCAAGAGTACTGGAGTGGGGTGCCATTGCCTTCTCTGTAAGATATTATAGGCACTTTAAAAAGACTGTCTATTTCCCAGGTCTCAACCCCTTTTGGTCTTTCTCTTCTTCCTTCCGTCTCCTTGCCTTCTCCAAGGAATTTACTGGGATACTAGGCTATGCTCAAGTCAGGGGGTAACATAACATTTACTAAGGTAAACAATTTTTAACTAAAAAGAAAGAAAATAGTCGGGATCCTTATATACCTGATCAAAGTACCAAGGAAAGAGATGTGTGTGCAGATGTAAATAGCAAAGTACCTAAAACTTCCTAGTTTTAGGGAATGGGTGTTCCCAACTACAGAAGAAGGAAACTCAGAAAACGGGGAAAAAAATCAGCATTTCACAATTCCTGGCTGTTCAACTGGTGGCCAGTGGGAACTGACAGCACCCACTTTCTGGCTTTGGAGAGAGAATTTAGCTATTTAGGTCTAGTGTTCTGAACATATCTGCTTTATAATTTGATTGTCTTGGTCAAAAGGGAATTAGATGAAGCAAAGTGTCATAAAAAGAGTATTTTCAGTGACTGATTTTTCATGTTTAGGTAGTGAGTGGAATTATTTTTAAGAGTTAAAAATATCTTAAAAAAAGTAATATTGCTTAAACTAAAAAGTAAAATATGTCCATAAAACATAAAAGTTAATAATACATCAATCTAGAGTCTGAAAATATTATCTTTGGATAATGTTATGTTTAGGAAATTTACTTAACAGCTGAAAACAAATTTTAAAAGTTCATGACATTATTTGTTATGATCAGGAAAACAAGAATAGGTGGCTCATCACAGTTTGTCAAATCAGCGAAGCCAACATAACTGGCTAAAATGAGTAAGACATATTAAAACCATACATGTATCTCCTCTAAAAAAAAATTCCAGAACTTTAGATAAAGTTCACTAAATTCCCCTCAAAGAGCTCTCCAGCAATCTACCAAAAAACCAGAAACAATGGACAGCCAGGAAAAGCTGGTTCTTAATGAAGCCATCTTTCCGTACCTAGAGACACATGAGACTGGGGATTCCTGGGACATGGTGTTCCTTTGCTATGCTTGTGGGCAACACCTGCTGTCTGACTAGTGGCACTTCACAAGTCTGTTGCCTCAGCTCAAAATTTTTCTGTAAGACACAGGATAGGGTTGCTTGCTCCAATTTTACTGCTGCCTTATCCGCTAAAACCTGGATTATTTACTAGTCAACATTTACTGAGCACATTCTATATGCTGGGTACAGAGAACCATGAGAGTATATGACAATTTATTTTCCTGATTTCAGAACACTAAGTGTTTTACAGTTCAGATTTCTTTTTTTTTCTTAATTGGGTCCACATTCAACATTTTATTATCGTTACTTTTTCTGTTAATTTACCGATCATACCTTATGGTAAGAAATGAACACAACACAAGAGAATATAAAAGGATGCTCTATTACTGTATTTTCACAGTTTTGCTGTATTTTATATTTATATGTCAAGGGAAAAAAAAGATACCATTCCCTCTTTGGTTTAGTTAATAAATAAGCTTCTTAATGACCTTTACACACTAGTCTATAAGCAATGGAAGGACCTGGGTCTGGGGCTGTCTGGTTGGCCACTATTAACCTTAACATCACTGATTCAATAGACACGAACTTGGGTGAACTCCAGGAGATGGTGAAGGACAGGGGAGGCCTGGCGTGCTGCAGTCCATGGGGTGGCAAAGAGTCGGACACGACTTGGCCACTGAACAACAACAAACCTTAGCACCTTGTAACTAGGGGCTCAATGTATATCTGTTAATTAAGTACTTAAGTACTTATTTTTAAGGACTAATCTTATGGCAAACACAATCATACTAAAAAAAATAGACATTTAAGAAAAACAATGCTTGATTCACCACAGATTTCTTCTAGCATAATTAATATGTCTTCCCTTTTAAACACTGAATTGTTTGTTTCTACTCATAAAAGACAGTTTCCTAATGCTGCTTAATGACAACATCAGAAAGCAGGGCACGACGTACAAGTCCGGGGTAAAGCTTTCATCTGTGTAGATGAAGGTATCCTGAGCTACGTCTTCTTCTGAAGTGGCTCGCCAGAACGCTGCCAGCTCTGATCGCATGTATCTACGCTGATTATAAATGTGTTCGTGACAGGGTGGCATCTGCTTGACGGTATTGACGTCCACATCTATGTGTGTGGTGGGGTAGGGCGCGTACATGACTTGCCGGAAGGGAAGCACAAAGCTTCCAGTTGAATCCTGTCAGAATGAAAAGAAAACCGTCTTTTACACTGAAAGATATGAAGATTATCTTTTAATTTAAAAAATTGGCTTTAACTTAGCAAACTCAGCTCTAGAAATTTATCCCAGAAAATGAATCATGGTTGTGTGTCACGTTTGAGTGGCGTGTGTGCTACAGCACTGGATTAAACAGTAAAACACCAGAAACACTGAGCGTCCAAAAAGAGAAATACATATTTATTCATTTAAAGAAATGAAAGTCGTTTATTGTTTAGCTGCTAAAAATTAAGTTGCCAATGTTTATGTGTTGATACTGAAAGATGTTCATAATATATTATGAAAAAAGGAGCTTAAAACATGAAGAGTATAATCTAATTTTCTGGGCTTGGGGGAAGGGAAAGATATGAAAAAATTACAGAGGAAGAAAAAGACCAGAAAGATATATGCCAAATATTAATAGGGGCTAGTCAATGGATTATGAGATTACAAGTGAGTTTTTATATTCTTGGTTATTCACATGTTCTGTTAAGTATCAGTTGAATATGCATTTTTATAGTAAGTATACTTCTTTCCAGGTAGTCAGTTGGGAAGTCAGTTGCCATATAACAAGTACCTACTGTTATAATATCAAAGTATGCTCTAAAAGGCTATACAATTTAAACTTGCATGGAAAATTCTTAAGAAACATGTTTTCATTAAATTATAGTTTCAAATTCTCTGCTATGCATTTGGTATAGGTTCCTTTAAGGGATAAAATTATACATTAAGTGAGATGATGCTGAGGAAATGAAAGTACTAAGTACCTCATTATGCCTTTGATAGGAGAAGTTCTAATTTTCAGATCTGTACATATCAAATAAAAAATGAGTTTCTCAAGTAGTTTCTGTATTTAAACAATATTATTCTGAGCTCAGAGCAAGCATATTATTGAAAATGTAAAAGCTGAATATAATTTTTACTTGCAACAATTTTTAGTATTTTTTTCTTTCATTTTACTATGCCTACATCCTCAAGAAAGCAATCACTCTGAGAGACTCAGACAATCATTAGGAAATCTACTTCTTCATATCTCTGATGATAATCAAAACATCAATAATAAATTCAATAAAGTGAATAAGGATTCCCCATAATTAATGAAAATAATTGTTAATTTATATTTATCTGTTTTGCTCCTTGAAAAGCAGACTCAAGTAAATAAAGAAAAAGTATAAAATAAATTTTTTCTTATATATACATACACACTGATAAATAGAAGCTGGTCAAATCCTATACAATTTTTCAAGATAGGAAGCAGCTTAACATTTCCTTTTCAGTAAATGAATGTGGTACATAAAACATAAAATGGTAACAAGAATTCAAATCTGTTCAGTAAATAAGAAATAGTCCCATTTTAGTTGTGTACACTGATTCAAGCACATATCAAAAAAAAAAAAAAAAAAAATCCTGAGACCAGATAGGTGTGGGAAACCAAACAGAAACACCAAGAAAGCTATTCTGTGATGTTTTCCTGATACAAACTATAAATTTATAAGATATTCACTCCATCCTCAGACCTGTGAAAAGGAAGTCAAGCTCCTTACCATACAAACACGAGACACGTTAAATGCTAATGTTCAACATATATTTATAAAGAATCTCAAAGATGATTTTAAAAAAGTTTGTGTCACTTGTGATAAATGGAAACTGTACCTTTAGTAGGCCTTGTACAAAGAGCCCTGACTCATATTTAAATGATGATTCTGCTTCACATAATCTGGAGCATTTTCTCTCTGCTGGAGTCAGAAAAAGGCATAATGTTCTTACTATCTGTAAAATGAAAATATTTTAGCATTAAAATATGGATAAAAAGGCCAGTTTGCTTAGGAAAGAGACCTGAATAGAAATTTCAGGTGTTACTTTCAATAAAACCTATTCTGAAAAATAAGTATTTCTCAGTAACCTGGAATAGTCTGTGGGATATAACAGCTGTTGCTTAACCTAAGTATTCTGTGGCCAAATAAGCTTGGAAAATGTTAGTAAAGTTAACTGTATGGTATCACAAAACCATTACCATTTGAATACACACTATGACTCTCTAGGTGACTGATACAATAAGCAGACTTTCTCAAACTTATTTTACCATGGAAACCTTATTCCTAATCTTATATGAGGAAATAATGACCTAATATAATTACTGATTATATATCCACCCAGCAATAATTTGGATGATAAAACTAAATGCAGTTAAATTAGGCAGAATTATATCTTCTGTTTAAAAGTTAGAGTTTAGAAACCTATCATTCTGACAAGATTTGGTGATAGATCTATTAGGAAAAAATAAAAAGCCATGTAACTATCTCAGAATTCAGGTTATATTCAGAATTTTTATATTAAAATAGTGGTTTTTAAATTAATGGTGGTAACCTTTTTTTCCTCAAATTAAAAAGATAAAAGAGAAGCTATTAAGCTAAAAGAGGATGGTAGATAAGAAAAATGTTTGCAAAATACAGAATCCCAACCATTGAGGCTTTTTCTCCCCAAGAAGCAACTGGGAAGGTCCTAAGGAATCTGAAAGCTCTGCAGGACATGAACTGAAAGCTACCTTTTGGGGCAGCAGAAATAATAAAAAGCCACTAGATATAATAACAGGTAAGTTAATCTGTCATAAATGGTTATACCAGAAATATAATCTTGGTAAATCAAGGGTTGGGTAAGTCTACAGGGAAGCTTATCACAGAAAAAAAATAATGAAATTATTTGTCAAGCAAATAATCATTCCTAACATACTTCTTGTGTAAAACCTGAAAAATTAGGCTTGCTTAAATTGATAAGATACATATACTTATCTCTTTCTAATTAGTGATCAGTGAAGAAAAGTACAAAATCCCTTAGTTTACTACCTAATGCTTGGAAAGGTTCATGAATTCTTTTTTAACTCATACAGCACTAAAGGAGGTGGTCACAAATGTTGCCATACAACCTCCAATGACCACTTATTAGCAACAGGTTCCTAAAAGGAAAAGATTTAGAGGGAAAAGCAAGGTAATGAAATCACGATGAATGATGAGATTCCGTTTCCTTGGAATTAGTACCAAAAGAACATGGCCATCTTCATATACATTAACGATAACATCAGGAAATAGAAGACAAGTATTTTTAAAAACATCTGATTTTAAAATATTCTCAAAACCATTTATACAATACTGAGACTAGTATTTATAAATTATCATGATGAAATTGATAAATGACTTCCATTTCAGATAGTTTAAACTTATTTTTGCCATAAGGTGTCCCAGTAATTTGGTCAGATTACATTGCCTCCTAAAATTATAAGATCATCTTGACTGCAACCTAACCTTTAAATTACAATCCACATATGTTAGCAGCATTAAAAAATCAGATTATTTGCTGGATTACAAAATAAATTACCTTATTTACTTTCTCTGCACTGCTACCTACTACAACAGAGCAGCCACAAGTTTGCAGGTGTGAGCTGATAGCGCTGTGAATTGAAAAAGAAAGATTAAAAAAAATGTTGACTGTAAAATAATTTCACAAACTAAAAAAAAAAGGCAAGTGAACTTCAAAAAACTCTGAATAGCTTTAAATGATGAACATCAAAGTTCTGATCATAATGCCATCTTTATTTCTATAGTACTCTGCATTTTCCACCACTTGACTTTCACAGATTCTATCTGAACCTTAAAACAATGCAGTTAGTAAAATATCACAGTTTTACAGTGGAAGAAATTGAGGTACAAAGAGGTTAAAGTGGTTTGTTTAAAGTCAAATGGGGCTAAAAATAACCTCATGAATGGCTGACACTGAGCAGAATCAGGACTAAAGAGCTTCTGATTCAAGCCATGTAAGGCTTTGAGGTTAAACACATATCTTTAAGACCCCATCATGAACCTAAAGGAGAAGACTTGTAGACATAAAAGCAAGTACTTTATCCTTTCATTCCTCATTTTTTAAAACAAAATTTCATGATAATCTGTAATTGTAAAGAAACACTCAAGTAGAAGATGAGCTTATAAATGCAGGCAGAGCACTTAGGGGACTAATATGCAGGCACTCAATAAACACTGGCCATTGTTATTATCATTTTTCTTAGAATAAATAAACAGACAATGTTAGCTATTTGCTATTATTATGTGCCCATATGTGCCATGCACTGTTTTAAATGCCTAATACGATTCATCTCACTGAATCTTACAACACTCCTATGAAGTAGGTAATATTATCGCATCTTACAGATGAGGAAATGCAGGCATGGAGAGCTCCTGCAGCTTGCTCAGGGTCACACAGCAGTGAGCCAGGAAGCCTGATTTTAGAGCCCACGTTCTAAAATCTACTGTAACAAGGAAAGCATCAGTACAAATACGAAAATTGTCTTTCCTAGGCCTAAGTGCGTCCATCGATAACACAACTTAATTAGAAAGGGTTCTTTGTTTCAGCTTTCATGAGAAGAAAAACAAGAAACCAGAACCAGACAAGGCTCTAAGAATTCTTATCTAAACACTATGGGAAACTCAGCTTCTTTAAATATTAAGAAGAGTCACATCAAATGTATCATAGGTAAATAACAAGTAAAGAAGCAACACAAAGCTAAGCAATAATTCAATCATGCATTGCTGACCCTAGAATAATCTAGTTAGGCATTCTCTTATTATTTTCTTCCTTCCCAATCTTGTCACAGGTGAGCATAAAATCTGCATCTGCTTCATCCAGCTTTTATGAAAAGAAACAAAATTCTTACTTGAGAAGAAAGCCTTCATGGCAACTGTCACCAATATCATCATCATTGAGAACTGTGTCAGCTATCTAAAACGCACCAAAAGGAAAAAAAGAATATTCTGGCTGTTAACAAAACGCTGAAATAACAATTTTAATACATAAGTTTTCTGAAGTCTAGGTTCAGTGAGACACATTGCCCTCATTTCTGAGCATCACAAATCCCCATAAAACAATCTGTGTCACCAATATAAACTTGCAGAACAAGTGATGTGAAAGCTGGGGAGACAGGTTAAGTAACCATTTTTACAAGAGCTACTTCCTCTTCTGAGCTGTCACAATCAGGAAACAAATCTTAATTACAAAGTCAGGAAGCTGCTAAATTAGTTGCCTGAAGATTTCTCTTCACATCTATAGTGTGTAATTCCTAATGTCCTCAACAAATGGGTGATTAAGGAAATCACACTAGTGAAGATAGGGGAACGTCCACTAGAGCTAGTGATCTGTACACTGCTTTGTTACAAGAAGTACTGCACTGAACACTGATTGACTCTCTAAGGTCTGAAATTATCATACTTCTAGGAAATACACGAGTGGAGAATTTAACTAAATTTATCATAACTGCTATTACTAACCAAAAGGTCTCTGCTTGGTCATTAAATTCAGAATTTTAAATGTGTTTGTTAAAGTGGCTCATAATTCATATGAATGATATGTATGATAAAAATTTGTACTACTAAAATTAGAACATTACTAATATATGTAGTAGTAATATAACTTAGGGGAATTAATAAACGGTACCATTGCTCTGATTTAACATGACAACTGAGAACTTACATCTATTTCTTCTGGAACACTGTGCGATTTCATAGATGAAAGCAGTTCCATTACAGGAATGACTTCTCCAGTAAGCATTGGAATAATACTCTGACCCTGCATAAAAAAGTAAAATGAGGTGAAGAAAATCACAAACTATAGGATGAAGTTGGTGATAACAAATCAAAAACTGAAAGCAAAGAATAACACCCTTTAACACATAAATACTTGATAATTTATTCAAACACTGGAGGAGGAAATAACAACCCCTTCCAGTATTCCTGCCTGGAAAATTCCATGGACAGAGGAGCCTGGTGGGCTACAGTCCATGGGGTCGCAAAGAGTCGGATATGACTGAGCAACTGAGCGCACACATTCAAACACAGCCTCAAACAGTGTCTACTCCGAAACCTTTCTATTTCTATAAGATTTATATGCTATTTAAAACTCCTTTTCATTCTTCCAGGAATGATTTGCTTTAGTCAGAATGGAATCATTGGTTTATCATTTACACACAATAATTAAATCACCACACCAAATTTAGAAAGAATCTCCTCTGCAATTTTATTGTGAGAAATAATCAAAGGTCATCGATGCATTTTATATTAAAAATGGGGAAAGACAAGCGTAAAAAGGCTTTAAAATTCTCAGTAGAAAACTCAGTAGTAAAGCTTGAGTCAATACTCAATCTCTATATTCATAATAAGGTATAATCTACCCAAATCAAAGTCGTAGCATGTATTTTTAAGAATCAACAAAGACGACAAGTTTCCTTTAGTGTTCTTTCAAGGTAATACTACGACTGCTTACATTTCAAAAATGTAGTTTTAAAATCTGCAGTTTATAGAAGGAAGTTGAAAACTCAATAGAGAACACCGCACGTGTGAAGCGCCTCAAGTATGGGTGGCTCCTGCATGCATTCATGGCCACTGTGACTCCCCAACATGTGTGGCCCATGCTGAAATCACAGACTTTTAAAGAGGCAGATGAAACTGTCATATGTCTATCAATTTTTAGCTAAACATGTTTTTAAAATCACGTATTAAGATCAATCTAAGAACAAAACTTATCCCCTCATTCACATTTCAGGAAATGATTATATTTAAACTGCTGCTGCTGCTGCTGCTAAGTCGTTTCAGTCATGTCCGACTCTGTGCGACCCCATGGAAGGCAGCCCACCAGGCTCCGCCATCCCTGGGATTCTCCAGGCAAGAATACTGGAGTGGGTTGCCATTTCCTTCTCCAATGCATGAAAGTGAAAAGTCAAAGTGAAGTCGCTCAGTCGTGTCCGATTCTTAGTGACCTCATGGACTGCAGCCTGCCAGCATCTCCGTCCATGGGATTTTCCAGGCAAGAGTACTGGAGTGGGGTGCCATTGCCTTCTCCAATATTTAAACTCCTTACATTAAATTGAAGAAAGTAGGGAAAACCACTAGACTATTCAGATATGACCTAAATCAAATCCCTTACGATTATACAGTGGAAATAACAAATAGATTCAAGAGATTAGATCTGATAGACAGAGTGCCTGAAGAACTATGGATGGAGGTTCGTGACACTGTACAGGGAGGCAGTGATCAAGACCATCCTCAAGAAAAAGAAATGCAAAAAGGCAAAATGGTTGTCTGACGAGGCCTTACAAATAGCTGAGATAAGAAGAGAAGCAAAAGGCAACGGAGAAAAGGAAAGATATACCCATTTGAATGCAGCATTCCAAAGAATAGCAAGGAGAGATAAGAAGACTTTCCTAAGTGATCAATGCAAGGAAATAGAGGACAACAAGAGAATGGGAAAGACTAGATACCTCTTCAAGAAAATTAGATACCAAGGGAACATTTCATGCAAAGATGGCCACAATAAACAGAACAGTATGGACCTAATAGAAGCAGAAGATATTAAGAAGAGGCAAACTGTACAAAAAAGATCTTCATGTTGAAGATCTTTTTAGTTCTTCTGTGTATTCTTGCCACCTCTTCTTAATATCTTCTGCTTCTATTAGGTCCATACTGTTCTGTTTATTGTGGCCATCTTTGCATGAAATGTTCCCTTGGTATCTCTAATTTTCTTGAAGAGGTATCTAGTCTTTCCCATGGTGATGGAGTTCCAGTTGAGCTATTTCAACTCCTAAAAGATGATGCTGTGAGTGCTGCACTCGATATGCGAGCAACTTTGGAAAACTCAGCAGTGGCCACAGGACTAGAAAAGGTCAGTTTTCATTCCAATCCCAAAGAAATGCAATGCCAAACAATGTTCAAACTATTGCACAATTATGCATCTCACATGCTAGCAAAGCAACGCTCACAACATTCTCCAAGCCAGGCTTCAACAGTACATGAACTGTGAACTGCCAGATGTTCAAGCTGGATTTAGAAAAGGCAGAGGAACCAGAGATCAAATGGCCACCATCCATTGGATCATAGAAAAAGCAAGAGAGTTCCAGAAAAATATCTACTTCTGCTTCACTGACCATGCCAAAGCCTCTGACTGTGTGGATCACAACAAACTGTGGTAAGTCTCAAAGAGACAGGAATATCAGACCACCTGACCTGCCTCCTGAGAAATTTGTATGTGGGTCAAGAAGCAACAGTTAGAACTGTACATGGAACAGCAGACTGGTTCCAACTCAGGAAAGGAGTACATCAAGACTGTATATTGTCACCCTGCTTATTTAACTTATATGCAGAGTACATCATGCAAAATGACGGGCTGGATGAAGCACAAGCTTGAATCAAGACTGCCGGGAGAAATATCAATAACTTCAGATACAGAAATAACACCATCCTTATGGCAGAAAGCGAAGAAGAACTAAAGAACCTCTTGATGAAAGTGAAAGAGAGTGAAAAAGTTGGCTTACAACTCAACATTCAGAAAACTAAGATCATGGTATCCGGTCCCATCACTTCATGGTAAACAGATGGAGAAACAATGGAAATAGTGACAGACTTTATTTTCTTGGGCTTCCAAATCACTGCAGATGGTGACTGCAGCCATGAAATTAAAAGATGCTTGCTCCTTGGAAGAAAAGTTATGACCAACCTAACAACATATTAAAAAGCAGAGACATCACTTTGCACACAAAGGTTGGTCTAGTCAAAGCTATGGTTTTTCCAGTAGTCATGTACGGAGGTGAGAGTTAGACTATAAAGAAAGCTGAGCGTCAAAGAACTGATGCTTTTGACCTGTGGTGTTGGAGAAGACTCTTGAGAGCTCCTTGGACTGCAAGGAGATCCAACCAGCCCATCCTAAAGGAAATCAGTCCTGAATATTCATTGGAAGGACTGATGTTGAAGCTGAAACTCCAATACTTTGGCCAACTGATATGAAGAGATGACTCACTGGAAAAGATCCTCATGCTGGGAAAGATTGAAGGCAGGAGGAAAAGGGGACGACAGAGGATGAGATGGTTGGATGGCATCACCGACTCGATGGACATGAGTTTGAGCAAGCTCTGGGAGTTAGTGCTGGATGGCATGCTGCAGTCCGTGGGGTCGCAAAGAGTCAGACATGACTGAGCAACTGAACTGAACTCAAACTCCTTACATGCATATTTGAAGTAGAAACTCTGCATTCCTAGGACCAGTCCTTTTCTTCAGTGACTTAACTTAGTTTTCAGAGCCCCATATCATGTTAAGTTGCTTTAGAATTTAAATGTGATGCTGCCTCTGGAAATGGTATCCTAAGGCATAGGCCCCCTTGTATCTCTCAGGATGTTTTATTATTAAAAAAAAATTTGATCCTGTAGTAACCTATGAACACAAAACCTTCATTGTTTTTGCTTTTTAATTTTTTAAATGTCAGTTTATAATTACAACTATCAATACATGGAATTCAAAGACTAATGATTGAAGTTGTGTTAAATTTGCTTCCTTGTAAAACAATTTTACCATATGACAGCTACAAGCAACTAAAACTAGCATGATTAAACTTGTTTTAGACTATATATCATCGTCAAACAGTACTTATTGCTCAAAATAAAGTCACTGCAACCACATGATGTGGGATTTGCAAGAACTCAATTATCAGGCAACTCCTTTTCAGAAAGGATAATTATGGGAGAATACCGTCCCTTTGGGGCTCCCTTGGTAGTTGAGCTGGTAGAGAATCCACCTGCAATGCAGGAGACCCTGGTTCAATTCCTGGGTTGGGATTATGCCCTGGAGAAGGGACAGGCTACCCACTCGAGTATTCTTGGGCTTCCCTTGTGGCTCAGACGGTAAAAAACTCGCCTGCAATGCGGGAGACCTGGGTTTGATCCCTGGGTTGGCAAGATCTCCTGCAGGAGGGCAAGGCAACCCACTCTCGTGCCTGGAGAATCCCCATGGACAGAGGAGCCTGGCAGGCTACAGTCCATGGGGTCACAAAGAGTGGGACATGACTGAGCAACTAAACACACACCTTCCCTTTCAGTTCAGTCCAGTCGCTCAGTCGTGTCCGACTCTTTTCGACCCCATGGTGTAGGCATATATACTATTTATACACAGCATCTCAGACATTTATCATCATAAGCAAATGGAGATCCTCACTGAAGCTTAACAACAACAAATGCTAGATGGCTGACCACAGAAGAGGCTCTAAAATGTCTTGAATTTCTCAGCAGGAAAGCGGTTCCCCTTTAAAAACCTCCTGTTTATTCAAGTATGTGTGTGCTTAGTCACTCAGTCGTGTCCCACTCTTGGTGACCCCATGGACTGTAGCCTGCCAGGCTCCTCTGTCCATGGGGATTCTTTAGGCAAGAATACTGGAGTGGGTTGTCATGCCCTCCTCCAGGGGATCTTCCCAACCCAGGGATCGAACTCAGTTTTCCCACACTGCAGGTGGATTCTTTACTGTCTGAGCCACCAGGGAAGCCCAAGTATAATTTCCTCCTGACACAGAAAGGGGAGGATAACATTTTTAAGAAGAGAGCTTAAAAGAGAAATAAACTGTAACGTTAATAGCTGTTAACTTTATAAGCACAGACTTCTGGTTTGAAAAACCCCCAGAAAACGTAGAATTTTACTGGGTTCTAAATTTCATTATGTTGACATAACTCTACTAGTTCCTCCAAAACTAGAAGGTACATCTAGAGGTTGGTGAAAGTCCTGGGCACACTTCTTACTGCCTAGCAAGGAAAGCCGGGCTTCTGTGAGTAAAGGGAAATATTTTCTTGTTAAGTCTTAGACCTTTCTCCGTATATGCTTCCTTCTGACTTCTGTAAATATTATTTACAAAAGTACAAACATATAAATTTTGTAAAGATCATTTTATAGCATTTTGTATTTGCCTTATGTTCCTATATCCTGACAAATTTCTAGAAAAAGCGATTGTTTAAAATACTGTTTGTCTCAGGCATCCCAAAGAGAACCAGAGAGAAGGCTTGTTTACACTGGAGTTTCCAGAGGAGCAATGAGGGTGGCCAGAGGCCCAGAGGCGATGAGAGTAAAAGCAGAGAACAGTTTCTCTGTGGGGGGATCTCCCTTCAGAAAATCTCTGCCCTGGGTTGTAAAAAAGGCTTTGTAATTAGTTTCCATGAGGGAAGCCATACCCTTGCAATCATGCTTCTCAAACCCTGGTGCCTGCTCCCCAAGGATGTTCAAAGCCATGGGATAAACATGGCATGTTTTCTTGGAGACTTGATACCACCAGAAGCCAGGATGGTAAGAAGGTAAGGAATACTAGTGGCAAACTGTAATATTAAAACAAATAGATAAATCACGGAATAAAATGTAAACGGCATGAGGTTTAAATTGAGAAAGGAGCATTGACATAGACATACACTATCGTGTGTAAAATAGATAAGTAGTGGGAAGCTGCTGCGTAACACGGGGAGCCTACCCTGGTGCTCTGTGACGACCTAGAAGGGTGCATTGGGGTGGGGATAGGATATATATACATACATATATATATATATATATAAACTTATGCCTGATTCATGTTGTTGTTCGGCAGAGACTGCTACAAGACTGTAAATCAATTATCCTCCAATAAAAAAAAAATTGCGAGAGTTTTAAAGCTACAAATGAGACTTCAAAGAAATATCATGTCTAGATCTGTGTGTGTACTCCCAGATATGTTAGGGGTACTCACTCTCCTGCTACAACTACTTCTGTAGAAATGCTTAAGAAGCAATACCTTAAAAAAAATAATATACAGCACTTAAAATTTTTACTATGTGCAACTTGTCTAAAACTTATCCTATGCAAATGGAAAAAAGGTAGCAAAATATTAATTTGTAGATTCAGTTCTTATTATCGTTCATTTAACTCTTCAGGTCTAAGATATGGAAGTTTTCATCCAGTTTATTCCATTTATCTCCATGAAGGTTCTGTTTGCGTTCAGGCTCGCTCTGTCAAACTAATAATGTCTGCAGGGAATCCTCTCAACCCAGGGATTGAACCTGGGTCTCCTGCATTGCAGGCAGACTCTTTGCCATCTGAGCCAGCAGGGCAGTTTAACAGAAGCGCCCCTTAGCTTTACGCAGCCCTTAGTGGTGGGTCTGGCCGTGTCCGGGGATGAGAAATCTGCGCCTTACCTGATCTTCCATTCTCTCTGTGCCTTCCAAGACGATTTTCTGGACATTTTCTTGCCTCTCCTGAGCAAGAGAAAATTCATTAAAATTAATAAACCACAACCTTTAGATACTTGTTTATTTTCCACAATACAGTTAAACGGCAGACATCTTCCTGGGTAATTTAGTTCATGGGAAAATACTTTCCACTTTAGGGTCCAAAAAAGAGGGGTGGGTGGGAAGCACCCAACAAATCCATGCTCTCATAGACAATATGAAATAAAATAACACCCTTTTTGTTGGCAGTTAAAAATATAATTTGACAGAAAAACAGTCAGTGTAACTAACATCTGCAAAGTTTCACAAAAGAAACTAATGATTTGTACTTTTCAAACTGGATAAGATCAAGATCAATCTAGGGAATACCGAGCTAGATTTTAAATGATTTTTATAAACGTGAGCATTAAGGAGGTACGCCTGCAAACATACTTTAAAAAAAAAACTCTTTTAAAAGATATTACTTTCCCCTACTATCTGGCAAAAGCCTTACAAAAATCAGTAATGCTTTAGTGGATTTCCATGTTACTATGAAACTAAGCAGAAAGAATGAAATCTGTTCTTCTCATGTGCCAGAATTACAGTATATGGAAATATAAATATCACTATTTATTAAACTATAGGATTTAGGTGATAACAATAATTTCCTCTAGCTCAAGTTACAAAATCGAAAGGAATATTTTCTGAATACCATTTGGTCCAACTTCTTCATTTTAAAAATTTGCGAACTTGGCAAAGAACTTAAAGGGGCCAAAGGTTATACGGGCAAAGGCTTATGAAACATTGTCCTAAGCTGCTTATACTATACACAGTAAGTGAAAGACAGGGTCATGCAATGCAAAAATAAGCTTTCAGAGTCAAATACTTCGCAAGACAAATCCAGACTCTGAAGCTTATGTTTCTTAATTTCTCTAAGCTTTGGTTTTCTGTTTACAATGTGGAGCTATCATCTCCTACCTTCCAGGGTTAAAAGACCACAAATACCAGCCTAGATTGATTTGTACCTAATATGGTAGAAGCAGATAATAGCTCCTGTTTGAAGTTAACTGTACATAATTTCTAAAAATTAGATATAAGTGTGCGTGCGTGCCCACTCAGTTGTGTCTGATTCTTTGTGACCTCATGGACTGTAGCCTGAGAGGCTCCTCTGAACATGGAATTTGCCAGGAATACTGGAGTGGGTTGCCATTTCCTTCTCCAGGAGATCCTCCCCAACCAGGATTGAATCCAGTCTCTTGCACTGGCAGGCGGATTCTTACCACTGAGCCACCTGGGAAGCCAGATATAAATGTAGTGGAAGGTAAACTGTCAGTGGCTAGGTTAGCATGCTTAATAAGTTCCAAACCCACTCACCTTGTGCATCCATATCCTCCCTTTCCGGATAATGTGAGTTAATCTATCCACACACACTCTGTGAAGTGGGAGGTAGAAGCTCAGCTCTGTCTGGGGAAGTATAATCGATAGTCCATAGGTGCTTCTATCCCCATTCCAGTTTCCGTCGAAGATTAATGAAACAATAATTACTCCTTTCTCAGATAAGACAAAGAACTTCACGTCTATTGCCCCACTCTCTGCATTTCGAAGGATTTCTCCGTTGAGGGTATGGTTGGCAAGAAAAGTTATTTCTCCGTCGCTGAGAAGTACCTGTTCTGTCTTTGGAGCCCAGATGTGCCTTACTCTGGGACCAAGAATATTGTCCCAGTAAGCGAAGGTCGCTGCTAATAAAGGGGATTCACCACTTAAAGCAATCTCTGTCTTGGCAACAGCTGGAGATGGTGGTGGACAGAGGGTCGACATCACTGCATCCCAACTGTCACATTATCTGAAAGCTCCAGGGATATCTGGACAATGACATACAAAACCAGTGATCAAGTTCAGTGATTTTTAAGTCATCCATCAAAAACGCAATTGTTGGTATTGATATCTACATGCGTGCACATACTCAGTCATGTCCGTCTCTTTGTGATCCCATGGACTGCAGCCCACCAGGCTCCTCTGTCCATGGGATTCTCCAGGGAAGAATACTGGAGCGGGTTGCCATTTCCTCCTCCAGGGGATCTTCCCAACCCAGGGATCAAACTCACATCTCCTGCGTTGGTAGGCAGATTCTTTAACATTGAGCCACCTGGGAAGCCCACTGATATATATACACTACTCTGTTTAAAATGGATAACTAATAAGGACCTGCTGTATAACACGGGAAACTCTTCTCAATACTCTGCAATGACCTATCTGGGAAAATAACGTGAAGAGTGGATATATGCATGTGCTGTACAACAGAAACACAACACTGTAAATCAACTATACTTCAATAAAAATTAAAAACAAACAAACAAAAATGTGCACTCTAAGGTGTAAAAATAAAAAATTCTTAAATGATTTAGACATATGTGGTTTTCTCCTCTCCAGTCAAAAAGATGTGAAAGCATGCCTCCTATTTTTAAATAAATATTATAGTATTTATATAAATATTATATAAATACTATAACTATTATATACTAAACCTCACTGTTTCTAAATAGCCAGACTATTTGCAATTCTAATATGATTGGCTATTTGGTTCCTGAACCATAGGAATTAAAGAGAAGCCAATTGGGAAAGGGAGGGCTCACCTAGAGACCATGGCCCCTGCTGTGGGCTGAACTGTGTCCTTCCCCACCCCAAATAGATGTTCAAGTCCTAACCCCCTGTGATCTTATTTAGAAATAAGTGTAATCAAGTTAGGATGAGGTGATATTGGATCAGGATGGTCCTAATACAATGGCTGATGTCCTGACAAGGAGAGAAAGCTTTGGAGACAAGCAGACAGAAACAGGGCCATGAGAAGATGAAGATTAACTGGAGTGATGTGGCTCCAAGCCAAGATATGTGTGCTGGTAACTACCAGAAGCTAAACAGAGGCAAAGAGAGAGTCTTTCCTGGAGTATTTAGAGGAGCATGCCTCTGCCAACCACTTATTTTGGGCTTCTAGCTTTCAGAATTGAGACAGGATACATTTTTACATCACCCAGTTTGTGGTACTTTGTTATGGCAGTCCATACCTGGCAGTAGAAAGCCTTAAAAGCTGCCAAGAAGTTGGGGGTGGGAGGGGGGAGAGAAAAGAAAGACAAAAGATTGTAAGACCACAACAGTCTGGAGCCATATGAAAAAATGAGGCAACATGATGCACACGATTATTCTCAACATACTCTTTGGGCATCAAGGGTATTAAAGCCAAATACAGGTGTTTAAAATGAGGTTAAGTATATTTAATATGCTATTTAAGAAATAGGAAATATATTTAATATGCTATTCAAGAAAGCAGTATGGCATTTTATCATTACAAAGAAGCTTCTATACTAAATGGCTGAAATAAAAAAGCTTTAATTATTTAAAACATGTAGAGGACTAAATGGTTGGATAGGCCCTTTCAATCTACTGAGAAACAGAGAAGAGTGAACTGCCCAAGGTCACTGAGCCGCACTAGAATCCAGGTCTCTTTGACATCTTGCTGCTGCTGCCAAGTCGCTTCAGTCATGTCTGACTCTGTGCAACTCCACAGACGGCAGCCCACCAGGCTCCCCTGTCCCTGGGATTCTCCAGGCAAGAGTACTGGAGTGGGGTGCCATTGCCTTCTCCAATGCATGAAAGTGAAAAGTGAAAGTGAAGTCGCTCAGTCTTGTCCAACTCTTTGTGACCCCATGGACTGTAGCCTACCAGGCTCCTCCGTCCATGGGGTTCTCCTGGCAAGAGTACTGGAGTGGGGTGCCATTTTTACATCTAAACCCATTCCAATGAATCACTCTACCACATGAATCTACCAATGAATCCACTCATACCACATTCAATGAGGTATGAATGCAAAATGAATCATTCCTGCCTAATACTAAAATTGAATACCTATGCGTATTCAGTGACAATTTCATTTAGGCAAGTCTAAAATTGTGGAATCTATTCATTATAATGGTAAAGGATAGTAGTTAATAGGTGAGCTATGATACATCTATCTTTGCCTGTATGATTGCTTTAGAAATAACATTTGATCTATAACTAAATTCATGTCAAAGTAAACCATTTTACTTAAAATAAAGAACTTTATCTACACCTTGTCAGGAGAGCTCAGAGACTAAGGAAAAGCAAAAAATAAAATACTCTAATTTTAGAGTGTTGTATGAGCACTTTTATCATGATGTCAAGAATGGATATACAGCGTTTGGCAAAATGCCTTACTGTAAGTATGTGCAGAAATGGTTTAACACAAAGACGGTTCTTGTGTATTTTTTATTTTAGAAATTCATTTAGGAAATATTCACAGTTTTAAATGTGCTGTCTCAATTTAATAGACTTTAGAAACTACACTAAGTATAAGTTGTATAGCTTGCTTAAAATATCCACTGTTGGGACTTCCCTGGTGGTTCAGGGGTTAGGATACCACGCTCCCAATGCAGGGAGTGTGGGTTCAATCCCTGGTCAGGGAACTAAGATCCTGCAGCCCACACGACTCAGTTGGAAAAAAAAAAAAAATCCATTGTTACAGATACAAGTTAAATACTTTACAATGACAGAATACAGGAATATAATATGAATAGAAAATGTAATGATGCTAAGATAATTAATAACAGCAAACTTTAGAGGCCAAGGAGATGCATTAAGTAAACACATACCCATATCAGTATACTGTAACATATTCTTTTGTTCTTTCTTTTTGGATAAAAAAGGTGAATAATCATAAAGGTAATATTGCCGCTCAAACATTTCAGCATTGTATTGAAAATAAAAGACACTTCTTAAGTGGAATTGAGCCCTGGAACAAAATCTGGTTAGATTATAGCACAACCTTTTACCTAATTGTGAAAACTGTTCTATTATAGGCTACTAACTATGTTCAACGGAGAAGGCAACGGCAACCTACTCCAGTACTCTTGCCTGGAAAATCCCATGGACGGAGGAGCCTGGTGGGCTACAGTCCATGGGGTCGCTAAGAGTCGGACATGACTGAGCGACTTCCCTTTCACTTTTCACTTTCATGCATTGGAGAAGGAAACGGCAACCCACTCCAGTGTTCTTGCCTGGAGAATCCCAGGGATGGGGGAGCCTGGTGGGCTGCCGTCTATGGGGTCGCACAGAGTCAGACTGACGCGACTTGGCAGCAACAGCAGCAGCAGCAACTATGTTCAATTTTACTGCTAGTATCATCAGAAAGAAAATAAAGGATGAAGATTATGTTGAATTGTTTAACTTTAAATTCTACTAGAAGAAATAACTTAAGAAATTAAAGTCACAGAGAAGTATAGTTAAGAGAGCCGTAAAATGAATGTACTAACAGTTAAAGTCATCATCTTTGGCAAAGAAAATCCATATATACAGAAATGGCTCGAAATCAAGAGTCTTTCATCAATATATCTTTTTACATGTAGTGCTGGCTACACCAGACAGTTATGAAACAAGAGTTTTGAGGTAAGCCAGGATCCAAATTGGGTGACACAGTGGCTTGCCACACTCCTGTAAACAAAGAACAGGGTTCCCGAGGGTGTACCCAATATACTTGCTGAAAATACCCCAACACATGCAGACATAAAGATTAATTACCACACGTTACAACTGTTAGCACAGGGGAAGTTTTAAAGTTTTGCTTTTTTTAAACCTCCGCTAAAAATCAGTCATCTCTTCTCTGATTGATATTTAGAAAGTTGGTTGGCCCTTCGGCACCCCACTCCAGTACTCTTGCCTGGAAAATCCCATGGGCAGAGGAGCCTGGTAGGCTGCAGTCTATGGGGTTGCGAAGAGTCAGACACGACTGAGCGACTTCACTTTTACTTTTCAATTTCATGCATTGGAGAAGGAAATGGCAACCCACTCCAGTGTTCTTGCCTGGAGAATCACAGGGACAGAGGAGCCTGGTGGGCTGCCGTCTATGGGGTCGCACAGAGTTGGACACGACTGAAGCGACTTAGCAGCAGCAGCAGCAGCTGTTGTAAATAAGAACTCAACCATCATTAGACCCACATTTCTCATAACCATGCTTTCTGTTTATTACCTCCCAATCCTAAAAGAGGGGGCTTCCTTGGTCATTCAGACTGTAAAGCATCTGCCTGCAATGAGGGAGACCTGGGTTCGATCCCTGGGGCGGGAAGATGCCCTGGAGAAGGAAATGGCAACCCACTCCAATCCCCTTGCCAGGAAAATACCATGGATGGAAGAGCCTAGTAGTCTACAGTCCACGGGGTCACAAAGAGTCGGACATGACTGAGTGACTTCACAATCCTAAGAGAGGGCTTCCCAGATGGTGAGGTGCTAAAGAATCTGTCTGGCAATGCAGGAGACTCAAGAGACTTGGGTTCAATCCCTGGGTTGGAAAGACTCCCTGCAGGGAGAAATGGCAACCCACTCCAGTATTCTAGTCTGGTAAATTCCATGGAGAGAGGAGCCTGGCGGGCTATATAGTCCATGGGTCACAGTGTCAGACACAACTGAGTGACGGAACGCGCGCGCGCGCGCACACACACACACACACACACACAGCCCTAAGAGAAGCAGGATCCTAATAAAATAGCCCTACTTCCAAAATAGGACCTGCCCGGACAGATTTTATTGACACTAAACTCCCTGTAATGCCAGATAAAAAAGACTTTGCAACACTTTCCAAGACTCAGAGGTGTAGTTCACCATAGCCCTATCTGACCATCTCTCACAGCTCCAGTTTCTCAAATAGGCAGGCTAACCCACTACTCCCTAGAATTACTTAATTAAAACAGAGCCCAAGGGCAGTCTTGAAAAATAGGAGTCTTTGTTTTTTTCTTTCTCTGAAAATTAATTTGGATTGCTAACAGAGCCAGAAAAAACAAAACAAAACAAAACAAAAAACAAAAAAATGACACTATTTTATTAACTTTATAAGGTGGGGGGAAAAAACCCTTTAGCTCCTATGTAATTGTTCCCTGCTGGCCTAGTGCACAATCCATCACCTACTTCTCTTGTTTTTGTTTCATAGAGTACATTCATCATGATGTTAGTTTCCAACCGATTCAGGGCTTTCCTAGACTGACAAGGTGCCAGCAATACTATCTGTGTCACATAACACCATTGTATTTCAAGTATTCTGACTCCAGGCTATTAATTTCCCATACATTACATTCCTGCTTCTGTGACGTTCGAATCGTGTTAAAAGTTTTCCAACGTCTAAGATCATCAGTAAGATATAACAGTATTTTCCAAGCTCTTTGTACAAATTAAAATAACAGATGGATTGACCCCCTTTGCTTTGGATCACAAGATGAGAATAGTCTGAATCGGAATTTATCCATTGGCCACAGTCAGACTGTTTTCACTAAAGCCTAACAATCTCCATTGTTTCGGAAAGGGCCACCTCTCTGGGGCAAGTGCATGACCTCCCAGTCTCCTGAATACAGAAGCCTGGTGGAGATCACCAGGGCCAGTCAGACACTGTGTGGTCAAAGCAGACGCGTTAATCACGGCACTTCTTTCTGAAACTGATGCCATCAGTCAAGTGATGCCCAAATCATAATGGTCACTTCCTTTAAGTCTGTGCAATCTCGGAGAAGAGAAGTAAACAGGTCATGAACCACAGAACGGGAGCAAAACCCAGTCTAGAACTGCTGCATCAAATTCCAGGGCATCAGCAATCCTTAGCAACCTCGAAACCGAGACAATTCTGTAAGCCAGTAGTTTGATCCCAGCCCACCCCATCCCGCTTCTTCCTCGCTCGGACCCCGACTCGGTCCGGAGCAGCCGCGCGCCGCCAGCTCTCTGGCCTTCCCCGGGCCAGGCCTCTTGGTGCCCGAGGCTCCTTCCCCTGGAGCCCGCGGCACAGGGATCCGACGGATCGATCTCTTCGGATCTCACGCCAGGACCTCGGGAATGAGCCAGCTCGGGGACTGCGGGCGGGAAAGCAGAAAAGGAGACGGAACCCTAAGCCCCTATCTCTGCGCCCCGGCTGCCGGAAAGTCCGGGGCCCGGATGCAGGCAACTCCACTAGTCGCCGGGCTGGAAAACCCGATGCCCGCTTTCCGTCAGGGGAGAAAGGGGTAAAGAGAAGACCCGCGGAGCCGAGCCCTGGGGAGAGCCTCCGCCGCCGCCCTTGCCCGATCCCCGCAACCGAAGCCCAAACGGCCACCTACACGCCGGCTTCTCACTCACCCACTAGCCACCGCCTGCTGCTTCGCCGTCGCAGCCGCCGCGGGCAAATGGACCGCAACCGCAGCCCCGCCCCCGTAGCTCTGGCCCCGCCCCTGCCCCGCCCCCGTGAGCGTCGCGTTCCCGAACTGGCTTCACGCCACGGTCGTTTCTCGCCTTGTACTCTTCTTCTGTTTAAATTTTTTCCGATCTTTGCTCGTTCACCCTCCGCGAATATAGTGAGAACAAAGGGAGGAGAGAAAGGGCGGGGAAAACTAAACCACACACTTCCTAAACACCCGTCCTCTCTGGGCCCCGCCCCCGTAAGGAAGGAACCGGGCAGCAGGGATGGTTGACGCATTAAGCGCCATCTTCCACGCGGGCGGAACAAGTTGCAGCAGTAGCATTTCCTCGTGGGACGCCGTAGGTACGTCTTAGCATTTTCGAAATACGATTACGTAAACGCAGGAGGCCGGCGAGAGGAGGGGCGGGGCGTTCTTGCTCTATCCCCTTTGCTCAAAAACGGGCTCCGTAAAGTTAGTGTAAGGAGTTAGCAGCGAAGATTTTATAGTTTACCCAGTGGGCTGCCGGGCCCCCAGAAAGTAAAGTCGAATTGATGGCTGTGAATTGTTTTGTTTGTGTTTGGCAGGTAGCGGCCGTTCAACAAATACTTGATGAATGAGTGGATTTCTTTTATTTATGACACAGTTCAGTGTACTGTAACTTCACCCCAAGTGTCCTTAGGCAGTTTTCTTTCCCACAATATATAGTGACCGCAGTTTTGTCTTCTTTACATATAAGCATTTTCTCAGCCATGATTTTCACATCTTTAAAGATCCTATTAGCCAGTTGCACAATGTGAATGAGTGGGGGTGTCACTAACCTTTCAAAATATATTATTTTCTGATGGGTTGTAAGATTTGTTTTTTTTTAACCTCGAGATAAATCAGCCTTTTGGTCTGCACATGTGTATACTCAGGTTATTTGCTGCAGATGAGTAGCACTTAACGTTTTAAATCTTTATAAATATCGAATAGCATATCTTCATCATTCAGAGGAAGAAATACACAAAATGATTCTCTCATACCTATACTCTTTGCGGAAATAGACCCCTTTGTGTTTTATGCTTATATCAAACACCAGAAAAGCTATCATTTGTCTAGTTCCTACTGTGTCTTTGGTGTTGTGCTTCTCAGCCTACATAAAGAATTACGCCCAATCCTCCTAACATGTTTAGGATATAGATATCGTCATCCTTGTTTTACAGAGGATTTGACTAAGGTTCAGACAGATTACCCAAAACCAGCCGGCCAATGGATTCAGGCCAGTTCTATGCAATTCTAAGCGCCCACTGAGTTTTGAGGATACCAGGCTGATACTGAGTTGATGACAGTCTTTCTCAGATAACACCTAGGGGGGATAATACCAACACTTGCAGTTTAGAGTAAGACTGGGACTCAGAGTAAGTGCTTGAGAGAGGAATACAGTGCCAAGAGCAGTTTTTCCTACTTCAACATTCTGCCTCAGGACAAGATAACTTCCCTTGTCTCCAATTCCTCTTGGAGACTATGGAAATTGTTTCTGGCTTTATGCAACATCAACCCTAGAACAACTATGCTTCCTGTGAGAGATATAATCAAACACCAAGGCCTAAATTCTGCATGGCCATGAGAAATAAGATACATAATGAAAGTGGCTCTGTATGCAGGATGCTTTATAGTTGGTAAATGTGAGTTTTCCCCCTCACATCTAATTGAACAATTTCTGTAGGCATTGTGCAGCAGTAGCTTATATGTCTTTCAGTGAATCAGAACAACAACAAAAAAAATCCCAGTTGCAGGGACAAAACAGTTGTGACAGTATTGTGGTTCATGGTATTTGCATGCTCCAAGGTGTAAAATAGGAAGACAGGTATCCTCACACACATTGATTCTTCAGCAAACCAAAGAGAAAATGGAGTTAAGTATGTAGTGAAAGTGTTAGTTGATAGGTTGGGTCCAACTCTTTGTGACCCCATGGACTATAGCCTGCCAGGCTCCTCTGTCCATGGTATTCTCCAGGCAAGAATACTGCAGTGGGTTACCATGCCCTTCTCCAGTAATGTGATCTGTATTAGCAGCTGGAAAGGATGACTTGGGAGGACTTTAACCCTTAATTCCTCCAAGTTCTGTTAACCCAAATAAACCACCCTAAATATTAATAACTACACTGTTTAAGGGCAAGTAGGTTTTGTTATTGAAACACATCTTCAAGCAAGAGCCCTAGTTCCTCATTTCCAACCAGAATGATAGCCCTAAAATCTTATTTAGAAATGCATGAGCTCACCACCAGTCCACATATAACTAATGAGCAATTATACACAAAGGCTTTGCAACCAAGGGAGCCATGAAGCACCTGGCTAAGAGTTTGGGCTCTGGCATCAGAGCTGGTGTATTGTCTCTGCCTTTGGCTAATTATTAGATTTTGAACAGTACTTCACTTTCTTGCCTCAGTTTCCTCAGCTGCAAAATAGCAAGCAGAGTAAGTTCTCAAAGGGTTCTGTGAGGCTTGCCCAGGATCAAGCAAGCTAAGAATTTAGCATACTCAAGAGATAGGGACTCTAATCTCAGTAACAGAAGCAATAACAAATGACTCATCAATCTCTTCAACAATGTACATATTTATAATTCCAATAACTAGGCAATCAGAACCCAGGGGACCTTCCTGCTACATCACAAATGTCAGTTATGGTCAGGGAACCTTTCTCCCATCTTCTGTTTATTACTTTATTTCAGAAACGTGTTATGTGCTGCTTCTGGGCTGGAGCTGGGGACTTGTTGACTACCTCCCATTTACCAAGATCACAGCAAATTAGATTCAGCTGTGACTGATGCGGGCACTCCACTGTTGGACATGGATGAGAAATATTGCTGAATAAACCACAGTGAGTTTAATTTCTTTCAAGTAAAAAGATTTTATGTGGTTGCCTTAACCATTGCAGACTTAACAATATGTAGTTTAGTTTACTGTTTGGTGGGAATAGGAGCGAGCCAACCCCCAAATGAGGTACTTGCAGTTGGAATCTTGATTCCTGGATATATCAAGTTAGTTCTGTGAGTTAGTGTGGATATACACGGTTGAGAAAGCTCTAGTGGGTCCATGTTTGGAGCTCACAGTCTCTAGTTCTAATGATGCTCAATGTAGGCAGTGACCCTGCAGGAGAACATCATTAGGATCCAATATATGTTTCTTTCTGGGTCCTCCGTGGGACTTATCATTCTGTAGGCAAGTCACTAAGCCTCTAGTGGGAGGAATCACACCATTGGCCAGATATTAACCTCCGTTCCTTCCATATTGGTGATCTGAAAACAAGTTGTGAATGATCTAAGGCTCCAGATGAGAGTCTCCGAGGGAAAACTCTCAGTTCACTACAGTCTCATGTAACCCCCAACAAGACGGGCAGAAAGAAGCAGGACGACAGGCATACCCTTTTCTGTTCTTGGCATGCTGTGCGGCATGTCAGATCCTAGTTCCCTGACCAGGGATTGAACCCATGCCCCCTGCATTTGGAGTGTGGAGTCTTAACCACTGGACCACCAGGGAAGCCCCCCGTTTTCTAAATTCTTAGACAAGATCATTCATTAACTTCATATGAAGTTTTAGCTTGAAAAGTTTATCCTACTTTGATGGAATTTAGGTGGAATCAACAGTGCACAGTGGTGGGTCTGGTGCTGCCCTACTTGATGTCTGAGTCGCAGTGGACCAGAAACAGGTTGAAGGCAGCAAGCTCAATGGCAGTGACTCCCTTACTGACCCTGTGCTTTCCAGACCCGCCTCCCTTACTGACCCTGTGCTTTCCAGACCCGCCTCCCTTACTGACCCTGTGCTTTCCAGACCCGCCTCCCTGAGCACATCTGCCCATGGTTACCTCTCTGCTCGCAACTCTCAGCACTTTTGTGTTTATACTTGTACTTTATTGTACTTAATAGAATGTTGCTTTGTAAGTAGGTTCCTCATTTCCTGTGTGTCTTCTGCCTCTTAACTTTATCCCAGGCTATTTGAGACCCAGGGCAGAGTACTTACAGTTTTGTCTTCTGACTCCTTTCTTTGGATTGGCAAATGCCAGATGGATGATTGAACTATTTCACTCCAACTATCATTATCCTTAGACCAGACACCTGTGGTGTAAGTGCTTCTTTTGAAAATAGTTTTTGTCTTTATTTAAGAGTCAGAGTTGCTCTGTGTGAGTATCAGGGTCCCTCTCATTTAAAGTGGATGAGGAGCTATGAAGGAGACCATCTCTTTTTGTCATCCATGTCATCTTTTCTATCTCCCTTCTTCACAGTTTCTTTAACCAAGCAAAAAAATATAAAAGCCCAATTAATGACTCTGGACCAATCTTGGGTCACTTAAAAGAATTTTTTTAAAAGAATAGTATCCTTCTTAAAATAAAATAAATAACAGTTCAGTTCAGTCGCTCAGTTGTGTCAGACTCTTTGACACCCCATGAATTGCAGCACGCCAGGCCTCCCTGTCCATCACCAACTCCTGGAGTTTACTCAAACTCATGTCCATTGAGTCAGTGATGCCATCCAGCCATCTCATCCTCTGTTGTCCCCTTCTCCTCCTGCCCCCAATCCCTCCCAGCATCAGTCTTTTCCAATGAGTCAACTCTTTGCATGAGGTGGCCAAAGTACTGGAGTTTCAGCTTTAGCATCATTCCTTCCAAAGAAATCCCAGGGCTGATCTCCTTCAGAATGGACTGGTTGGATCTCCTTGAAGTCCAAGGGACTCTCAAGAGTCTTCTCCAACACCACAGTTCAAAAGCATCAATTCTCTGGCGCTCAGCCTTCTTCACAGTCCAACTCTCACATCCATATATGACCACAGGAAAAACCATAGCCTTGACTAGACGGACCTTTGTTGGCAAAGTAATGTCTCTGCTTTTGAATATGCTATCTAGGTTGGTCATAACTTTCCTTCCAAGGAGTAAGCATCTTTTAATTTCATGGCTGCAGTCACCATCTGCAGTGATTTTGGAGCCCCCCAAAATAAAGTCTGACACTGTTTCCACTGTTTCCCCATCTATTTCCCATGAAGTGATCGGACCAGATGCTATGATCTTCGTTTTCTGAATGTTGAGCTTTAAGCCAACTTTTTCACTCTCCACTTTCACTTTCATGAAGAGGCTTTTTAGTTCCCAGGTATACAATATAGTGATTCACAGTTTTTAAAGCTTATAATTCATTTGTAGTTATTATAGGGGCTTCCCAGGTGGCACAGTGGTAAGGAATCTGCCTGCCAATGCAGTAGGTGCAAGACACTCCCTAGGCCTGATAGATCCCTTGGAGGAGGAAATGGCAACCTGCTCCAGTGTTCTTGCCTGGAAAATTCCATGGACAGAGGAGCCTGGTGAGCTACAGTACATGGGGTTGCAAAGAGTCAGACATGACTGAGCATGCACATCACATCATCATAGTTATTATAAAATATTAGCTGCATTCCCCATGTTGTACAATATATCCTTGTGGCTTATTTTATACATCATGGTTTATACCTCATAATCCTCTACGCCTGTCTTGCCCCTCCCCTCTTCACTCTCCCCTCCTGGTAACCACTAGTTTGTTCTCTGTATCTGCCTGTCAGGTCACTTAGTTTTAAAATGTTTTAACACCTGGGGAGTTTTGATATCTCCTCCTTCAAAATCATCTTGACCAACTTGGCCCTTTTTCTTCTGTGAACATGAGGACCAACTGGCCTGTGAACTTCCACAAATAACCCTTTTAGATTTTTATTGGTTTTGTGTTGAATTTATAGATCAGCTTCTTGTCTTTCCATTTATGAGCATGGTCTGTTTCTCTACTTAACAACTTCTCTTGTACTCATGAATTAGATTTTATAGTTTTCTCAGAAAAGACACTTTGCATCTTCTGGGAGTTTTTCCCGAGTTATGTTTTAATTAGGTTGCCATTGAAATTATTTCTTCTAAAAATGACATTTTAAATTATTTGTTGCTAGTATTCAGTTACGGAGAAGGGAATGGCACCCCACTCCAGTACTCTTGCCTGGAAAATCCCATGGACGGAGGAGCCTGGTGGGCTGCAGTCCATGGGGTCGCGAAGAGTCGGACATGACTGAGCGACTTCACTTTCACTTTTCACTTTCATGCATTGGAGAAGGAAATGGCAACCCACTCCAGTGTTCTTTCCTGGAGAATCCCAGGAACGGGGGAGCCTGATGGGCTGCTGTCTATGGGGTCGCACAGAGTCGGACACAACTGAAGCGACTTAGCAGTAGCAGCAGCAGTATTCAGTTATACTCGTTTTGTATGTTCATCTTCTTTTTTGACATAAATAATTAAAAGCAACAAAACAAAGAAATAAGCCCCAGACAAGAAGGTACTAATCATTTTACTTTCATGTCCCTTAACTTTCAGCAGCTGCTTATGTTCTTTATAGTGTCCAGGGTCCTTAGAATGGCTCTCAAGGCTCTCCCCAATCTGCTTCCAGTCGACTTTGCAAGACTTCATTCCTCTTGCCTTTTCCCCTGTTGCTTTCTGACCCACCAGCGTTCACTGCTCTGTAACCATTGGGTTATCTCAGCCTGGAATGCCCTTACCTTCTGGTTGTGTGTAAAGAAATCTTGTTAACTGCAGTCACGTGGTGTCATCTGCAGGACGGAATTAATGTGTCTTGTGCACCGTTAATCTCCACTATTAATATAAAAGCCAAACTCTCTGTCATTTATACTTTTCACTTTTAGGGCAAATAATGGTCTTATTTAATAATATTGAGGTTAGAATCTTTTGGAGAGGGTTGTGTGTGTGCTCAGTCGCCCAGTTGTGTCTGACTCTTTGTGACCCCGTGGACCTGCCAGGCTCCTCTGTCCATGGGATTCTCCAGGCAAGAATACTGCAGTGGGTTGTCACTTCCTCTTCCACGGGATCTTCTGACCCAGGGATCGAACCCGTGTTTCTTGAGTCTCCCGCATTAGCAGGCGTATTCTTTACCACTGAGCCACCTATGAAGCCTTTGGAAATGGTTGCAGGAACACTATGTAGGGTTTAAAGGTATCGGCTTTTAGACTTGAATTAACTGAGGCTTGAATCCCGGCCCAACCACTTTGTAACCTTGGGTAAGTTATGTAACATCTTTTTTTTTTTTGCTTTTGTTTTTCGATAAAGGGTTTCATAAGGAGCTTACAGACTAAGAATAGGAAAAAGAAATTGCCTTATCATTCCACATCACAAAAAAAGCATTTTTTCCTGACATCATGAATTTGGCCCTGTCCCAGGAAACAGCAAACTGGCCAAAGTTAAACAGGCAAGCAGGACTTTCTACAGCTACTGTGACAGGGAAGAGAGACAGAAAACTCCATTGAAATAATAGTTGGAAAAGTTTTTAAGAGCTAAGATCTTTAAGCCCTAAGGGGGAATCTTAGGTTATCTATATTTATTAATTGCCAAAAGAATAAGCTCAAAATTCTCCAAGCCAGGCTTCAGTAATATGTGAACTGTGAACTTCCAGATGTTCAAGCTGGTTTTAGAAAAGGCAGCGGAACCAGAGACCACATTGCCAACATCTGCTAAATCATTGAAAAAGCAAGAGAGTTCCAAAAAACATCTATTTCTGCTTTATTGACTATGCCAAAGTCTTTGACTGTGTGGATCACAACAAACTGTAGAAAATTCTGAAAGAGATGGGAATACCAGACCACCTGACCTGCCTCTTGAGAAACCTGTATGCAGGTCAGGAAGCAACAGTTAGAACTGGATATGGAACAACAGACTGGTTCCAAATAGGAAAAGGAGTACATCAAGGCTATATATTGTCACCCTGCTTATTTAACTTATATGCAGAGAACATCATGAGAAATGCTAGGCTGGATAAAGCACAAGCTGGAGTCAAGATTGGTGGGAGAAATATCACTAACCTCAGATACGCAGATGACACCACCCTTATGACAGAAGGTGAAGAAGAACTAAAGAGCCTCTTGATGAAAGTGAAAGAGGAGAGTGAAAAAGTTAGCTTAAAGCTCA
>NW_011494898.1:5746252-5751576 GCF_000754665.1 Bison bison bison
GAGAGTTGGACTATAAAGAAAGCTGAGCATTGAAGAATTGATGCTTTTGAACTGTGGTGTTGGAGAAGACTCTTGAGAGTCCCTTAGACTACAAGAAGATCCAACCAGTCCATCCTAAAGGAAATCAGTCCTGAATGTTCATTGGAAGGAGTGATGTTGAAGCTGAAACTCCAGTACTTTGGCCACCTGATGTGAAGAGCTGACTCATTGGGAAAGACCCTGATGCTGGGAAAGATAGAGGGCAGGAGGAGAAGGGGACTACCGAGGATTGAGATGGTTGGATGACAGCACTGACTCAATGGACATGAGTTTGGGTGGACTCCAGGAGTTGGTGGTAGACAGGGAGGCCTGGTGTTCTGCAGTCCATGGGATCGCAAAGAATTGGACATGACTGAATGACTGAACTGAACTGAACTGAAAAGGATAAGCAGTCTTTTCCTTATCTTCACAACAGGAGATAGCTTTATAACCTGGAGCAAGACTGCCTGCATGCTGAAGGTAGGCTCCTTCTCTCTCATGGAGATTGGGAGAGGGGTTGCTCTCTTCCTTGATGCATATATTTCAAAGGTGTGATTCCAGGTCCTCAAGAAAGACATCCCTGGGTTGTAAAACTTGCAAGAGACTTTAAAAAATTTAACATCTCTGTAGGGAAGATAAGGAATTTACCTTGACAAGTTTTCTAAGGTAAAAACTCTAAAGCAGGAGTGATAGGGACTAGAGTCAGAGAGAAGCCAGTCTGAAGTTTAGACAAGCTGAGGTGAACGTGAAGGCCATCTTCCCATCTTGATCAACTCATAACTGCGTTACCACTTTGAGGTAGCGTGAGAGAGACAGAAATTCAGTTATGTTCCCACAAAATAGACTGTTTCTAAGTATAGGGCTGTGTGTCTGTTTGTGACAAAGAGGAGAGAGAGAGAGAGGGAGATTTGGAGAAAGAATGAGATGGAAAGAGAATTATTTTTGAGAAAATGGGACATTTTGAGATAATGAGTTGGATAGCATCCCCTACTCAATGGACATGAGTTTGAGCAAGCTCCAGGAGATGGTGAAGGATAGGGAAGCCCAGCGTGCTGCAGGCCATGGGGTCATAAAGAGTTGGACATGACTGAGCAACTGAACAACAACAAATAAATATAAATCAGAATGTTGGTAAATATCAGCAAACTGAAACGAAGGACCATTAAAATGATTAGAATTCTTGAGATCCAGAAAGACTTAAGTAAATTTTCCATTATATGTATTAGATCTTATTAAGTAAGTTACTAAATAAAATATTATGGTTTTGTCAACAGGTATAGGTTTTTCCAATAATGTTTCAAAAAAAATTACAATTTCTTTTTCAGTCTATCTCCTAAAGCAATGATATGCCATCCAATCTTTTTTTAAAAAAATTTTTATAGCTTTTTTTTTAAAATTTTTAAAATTCTGGCTGTTCTGGGTCTTTGTTGTGGCATGTGGGCTTTCTGTTGTTGAGGCAATCAGATTCTCTAGTGTGGTGCATGGGTTTAATTACCCCATGGCATATTATGGCTTTGTCAGCAGGTATAGGATTTTTGCAAAAATATTGTTGGAAAAACCTGTACCTGTTGACAAAGCCATATCTCTTAATTGCCCTGTAACATGTGGGATCTTAGTTCCCTGACCAGGGATCGAACCCAAGTCCCTGAGTCCCCTGCGTTGGAAGGTGAATTCTTAACCACTGGACCACCAGGGAAGTCCTACCATCCAATCTTAATATATGCACTGACTATACCACAGAGAAGCAAGTAAATTCAGTGTCATTCTTCCCCTCCCTTCTGTGGAAATGTGTGAAATATTTCAACGTAATATTTAGTTTGACAAAGATGCATTTTCATTGTTAAAGTATACCTATTTTAAGTGATGAGATGGTTAGCATCACTGACTCAATGGACATGAATTTGAGCAAACTCTGGGAGATGAGCCAACTCTCTCGTGGCATGCTGCAGGCCATGGGGTTGCTAAGAGTCGGACAGGACTTAGCCACTGAACAACGACAACAAAATTTTAAGTGATGGTAATTTTTTGTGTGTATGGAGAAGAGTAGGTTGCTTGGGTTGTAAAAGTGGAACCTGACACTAGAGCAAGGATGATGACATTGTCCTTTTTACAGACCTCTCCAGTTTTTTTAATTTAAATTTATTTATTTTAATTGGAGGCTAATTACTTTACAATATTGTATTGGTTTTGCCATACATCAATGAATCCACCATGGGTGTACACGTGTTCCCCATCCTGAACGCCCCTCCCTCCTCCCTCCCCATACCATCCCTCTGGGTCATCCCAGTGCACCAGCCCCAGCATCCTGTATCCTGCATCGAACCTGGACTGGTGATTCGTTTCTTATATGATATTATACATGTTTCAATGCCATTCTCCCAAATCATCCCGCCCTCTCCCTCTCCCACAGAGTCCAAAAGACTGTTGTATACATCTGTGTCTCAATTGTTCTCCTGCATACAGGGTTATCATTATCGTCTTTCTAAATTCCATATATACGCGTTAGTATACTGTATATATAGCAACACACACACAGATTGTTTTCTTGTTTATTTGTTGTAGGAGATGGTAACAGATTACTAGGTAATAGTACACTGTTTTCTGATGTTTGTTAGTAATGCACTGTATTTAAATTATTTTTAACCTTTGATCCACTTCATCCATTTCTCCTACCTTCCCTCACTCACTACCTCTGGCAACCACATATCTGTTCTTCACATCTACATGAACTTGTTTGTTTTTTCCCATATTTCACATGTAAGAGAAATCATATAGTATTTGTCTCTGTCTTATTGTTCAGTCACTCAGTCGTGTCTGACTCTTTGCAACCCCATGAATCGCAGCACTCCAGGCCTCCCTGTCCATCACCAACTCCCAGAGTCCACCCAAACCCACGTCCATTGAGTTGGTGATGCCATCCAACCGTCTCATCCTCTGTCGTCTGCTTCTCCTCCTGCCTTCAATCTTTCCCAGCATTGGGGTCTTTCCAATGAATCGGCTCTGTCTCATTTCATTTAGTGTAATTCGCTCAAAGACCATCTGTGTGCGTGCGTGCTAAGTTGCTTCAGTCGTGTCCAACTCTTTGCGACCCTATGGGCTGTAGCCCGCTAGGCCCCTCTGTCCGTGGGATTCTCCAGGCAAGAATACTGGAGTGGGTTGCTAGGCCCTCCTCCAGGGGATCTTCTTGACCCAGAGATTGAACCTGCATCTCCCGTGGCTCCTGCATCGCAGGCGGATTCTTTACCGATGAACTGCTAGGGAAGCCCCAAAGTCCATCCATGTTGTTGCAGATGGCAAGATTTCCTCTTTTTTATAGTTAAATTATTTCATTGTGTAGAGCCACAATTTCTTTGTCCATTCATCCACTGATGGACACAGGTTATTTCCATATTTTGGCTATTGTAAACAATACTGCAATGAACATGGGAGTACAGATGTCCTTTAGTATTTTCATTTTCTTTGGATGAATACCTAAAAGTGGAATTATTGGATCATGTGATGATTCTATTTTGTTTTTTTTTTTTGAGGAACCTCCATACTGTTTTCCATAGTGGCTGCATCAGTCAACATTCCCACCAATAGCATAGAAGGGTACCTTTTCTCCATATCCTCACCAACATTTATTTCATGTCCTTTTTGATAACAGCCATTCAAAACAGTTGTGAGGTGGTATCCTACTGTGCTTGTGATTTGCATTTCCTGATGATTAATTACTCTGAGCATCTTTTCATCTACCTGTTGGCCATCTGTTTATATTATTTGAAAAAATGTTTATTCAGATCTTCTGCACATTTTTTTAAATCAGATTTTTTTTTGCTGTTGAGTTATATGAGTTCTTTATATATTTTGAATGTTTTAGCCCCTTTTAAGATGTATGATTTACAAATATTTTCTTCCATTCACTGGATTGCCTTTTCTTTCATGATTTCCTTTGCTATGCAGAGGCTTTTTAGTATAATGTGGTTCCACATACTTATTTTTGCTTTTGTTGCTTTTGCTTTTTTGGTGTCTGATTCAAAAAAAATCATCACCAAGACTTGTGTCAAGGAGCTTACCACTTGTGTTTCCTTGTAGGAGTTTTATGGTTTCAGCTCCTGTGATCAAATCTTTAATGCATTTTGAGTTAATTTTTGTGTATGGTATAGGATAGTGGTCAAGTTTCATTCCTTTTCAGTTTTCCCAACACCATTTATTAGAGACTGTTCTTTACCCATTGTGTTTTCTTGGTTCCTTTGTTGTAAATTAAATGACCATACATGTGTGGGTTTATTTCTGAGCTCTCTGTTCTGTTCAGTTGCTCTGTGTGTCTGTTTTTAGGTCAATATCATACTATTTTAATTACTAAAGTTTTGTAATACTTTGAAATCAAAGAGCATGATACCTCCAGGTTTGTTCTTCTTTATCCAAATTACTTTGGCTATTCAGGCTTTTTTTGTGACTCCACACACATTTTAAGATTATTTGTTCTGTTTCTTTGAAAAATGCCATTAGAATTTTGATAGGGATTACATTGAATCTGTAACTTGCTTTGGTAGTGTGGACATTGAACAATATTGATTATTCTGAGTAATGAGCACAGAATATGTATTTATTTATGTCTTGAATTTCCTTCATTAATATCTTGTAGTTTTCAGTGTATAGTTTTTTCACTTTTTTGGTTAAATTTATTACTAGATATTTTATTCTTTGTAATGCAATTATAAATGGGATTGTTTTCTTTATTCTCTTTATGATAGTTATTGGTGTATAGAAATGCAGCAGATTTTGTGTATTGATTTAGTATCCTGCAGCTTTACTGAATTTATTAGTTATAATAAATACTAATAAGAGACAAAGCTGACATTACATGATGATAAAGGGCTCAATCCAAGAAGAGGATGTAATATTTTACAAGTTTTATACACTGAACATGGGAGCACCTAAATATTTAAAGCAGATGTTAACAGACTAAAAGGGAGAAATGGCTAGCAACACAATAATAGCAGTGGATGTCCATTCTGAAGGAGATCAGCCCTGGGATTTCTTTGGAAGGAATGATGCTAAAGCTGAAACTCCAGTACTTTGGCCACCTCATGCGAAGAGTTAACTCATTGGAAAAGACTCTGATGCTGGGAGGGATTGGGGGCAGGAAGAGAAGGGGACGACAGAGGATGAGATGGCTGGATGGCATCACCGACTCGATGGATGTGAGTCTGAGTGAACTCCGGGAGTTGGTGATGGACAGGGAGGCCTGGCGTGCTGCGATTCATGGGGTCGGAAAGAGTCGGACACGACTGAGCGACCGATCTGATCTGATCACACCCCAT
>NW_011494898.1:5751676-5752456 GCF_000754665.1 Bison bison bison
GGGACGGGGGAGCCTGGTGGGCTGCCGTCTCTGGGGTCGCACAGAGTCGGACACAGCTGAAGCGACTTAGCAGCAGCAGCAGAGGGAAAGGTGTGTACAGGGGTTTTTTTGTAGGGGGTTGGGGGGCGGTGGGGAGGCTATCACTGATTTAAGACAAGTGAGCTCTTCAAGGATTAGTCCTGACAATTCTCCCCGCAACAACCCCCAAAAGGAGCTAGCTGCATTCTATTCCAGCTTCTGGGTAAACAAAAATTCCATTACAGGAGTTACATTTTTTAATGTTTTAAATATCATTTATCTTTCAGGTAGATACTGAAAGGACTGTGCTGGCTGAGCCAGGACAGAACGTAAGATGCTACCAGACAGACAGCCCCAGCCACCCGTTTTATTCTCTCTCCTCAGCTTCCAGCCAGGACTTCCAAAATGTTCAAATGTCTAAATAATGCCAATGTCATCCACTAAAGAACCAAAGGTTTGAAAAGCTTGAGAATTAAAGAAGTACAGAGACTCTATGAAATCACATGAGCACAGAATCAAGTCAAAGAATTCTCTACTTACCGTTTAATAATGTGTTCAAAGATAAAAGCAGGCATGATTGTAATAGTAACTATATTTCCAGCTGTGGACAATATGTCTGCGATCTGAGAGTCCTTCAGTCCGATGACGTTCTGTCCGTTGACCTCACAGATGTTATGTTCCGTGAGAAGACCATTTCTAGCTGCAGAACTGTCTTTCACAATGGATGTGATTTTTCCATTTTTAAAAACAAAGCCAACGTGT
>NW_011494898.1:5752556-5788460 GCF_000754665.1 Bison bison bison
TGAGTGAACTCCGGGAGTTGGTGATGGACAGGGAGGCCTGGCGTGCTTCGATTCATGGGGTCGGAAAGAGTCGGACACGACTGAGCGACCGATCTGATCTGATCACACCCCATTTACGTCAAGAGATACATCATTGCACAGAAAATCAATAAGGAAACATTAGCCTTAAATGACATGTTAGAACAAATATATACAGAACATTCTGCACCTTTGTGTGCTAACAAGGTGTGAGCTCTTTCCGCATTATCAGCTTCAGGTGAACGTAAGTTTTATCTCCTCACTAGACTAAGCTTTCTGAGAACAGGGGGCTTCTCTGATTCACCTTTGTCTGCCCCTTTGCCTCTAAGCTCAGTGCCTTGCCCAGGTTAGAGTCTCAGTAAATGGTGAATGCAGTTTAACCTAAGAGAATTCCCACCAGGAATGAGGATAAATAAAGAAAATTTCTCCAATCAGTGCATAGATTTGACTTTGGAGAATTTTGCTTAGCTCCAAATATAGTACAGATGATCTTAATAAAGAAAAGCTTAACTTGAAATGTTATTGCATGGTTAGGTGACACAGGCCACTTGCATCAAGATTTCTAGATAAACATTTCACACACGACTAAGTGAAAAGGATGAGACATTCCCGCATGTTATTTTTAACTGGCAGTTGTACCCATGGTGTTAATCATCAGTTTAAACGTTTGTTATGAAAGATAAGGAAGAATTGCCTTAATGAAAGTAATGGAATTTGACAAGTTGTTATCACGAAGGTTAATTTGGACTCTTTGTGAGAGCAAGTAACTGAGTCACAGGCAGTAAGTCTGGTTTTAAAAACGTAAAAAGGAATGAGTTATCATGTCATTGTTTTTCATCTTAAAAAATGTAGAGAGATACTCATCTTTTAAGTAGCTTGCCTGGGAAATTACAGAATGTCTTTTTTTTTGCCGTAATTAAGATTTTGCAACTTTTCATGTACATTATAAACATACAGACATGCGCAAATCATTTAGTATAGAACAATAAACTCGATAGATGAGAGGTAAGTTATGACTATGAAATCAAGTATTAGTTCTCTCTAGATTTATTTTCCTGCTCAGAAAGACTCATTATTTGCTTGCCCATACTCCATGTGCAGCGACATAAAAGAGAAATAGTGCTCAGACATTGCTCATCACATCTCAGGACTATCACCTGCTTTTACAGTAGTGCTAAAAAAAAGAAGGCAAACGCTGCATGGGAAATCGCGAAAGGATCTAATTCTAAAGCACTTTTTCCTCTAATGAACTATATATAAGTCAGGCGACGTGCATATTTCTTTTCTGAACACAGGGGAAAAAGAAAAGAAAAACAAGTGGCCCTTTTGATGAATCGCAAATACCTAATCCCCTTCTAGTTTTGCTACAGCAAGATCCAATTATCTCCCACATTTCCTAACGGTTTTTACAAACTGCTTGTGTATTCAAGTACATGAAAAAAATCCCAGTGAAGAAGAAAAAAAGAACAAAGTAAAGTTGCAGTCCAGATGATTTTTAAATGCCTAAATAATGTCATTGTGGAAAAAACACCATAAAAAGTGCACTTCAAATTCATAGTTGGTCTAGAGCAGCTTGTCTACAGGCCAGCTCAGGCTGCCAAGTGCTTGTTAAAATTAATTATCATACAGCAGCTTCCTCGCTCTAAGTGGAACTCACAGAAAATGTGCTTGGAGTGGAGAAATGCAAATTGGGTGATGAGGTAATTTTATACTCTAGGGACAGATTTTCTTTTTTTTTTCTCATTTCACGTTAGTTCTTATTAGAAAAGCTTCATTATTATTTATAAAGCAGAACAAGCCCCAAAGCCAATCCATTTCCAATCTCATTGTCACTTTTCTGCATTCCAAACACCACTAAATTCCCAAATGAGTAGGCTAATTCTTTCCTTACAGGGTCATAAAACTTGCTTGGGGATATTACTGACTTAGGTGACAGCACTTTATTCAAAATAAGTCTTATTCTCCAGGAAAAGCTTTCCAAACGCCTTATTTCTAGGTGGCCATAACCCTGGTGGAGGCTAAGTAGGCTTGTCTCCTGTTTGTCACTACTGAATTTTGTTGCTTTGAGCACCTGGGTCCTAGAGTGGTAGGGGCTCCTCGGACGCTTCAGAGTGATGCTTAGAAGACGGTCAGCATTCTACTTGTCATTTTACATGCTTAAGATGCACTCCCAAAAAATGTTACTTTTCAGGTGAATTTGGTCCATTAGAGGATAAATGGTACATTGAATATAGTATGCTTCTATTTTGCAATTAATCTAAACACTGTTACCTAATTATTTTCAATGCAAAAGTGACCAGTGTTTGTTTAGAACCCAACGACAGGGACTTCCCTGGTGGTCCAGTGGCTAAGACTCCAGGCTTCCAAAGCAGGGGGCCTGGGTTCCACCCGTGGTCAGCAACTAAGAGTGTGCATCCTACAAGGAAGGATCCTGCATGCCACAACGAAGACCCAGCACTGTCAAGTAAATGTTTTAAAAAAAGAATCCGAAAACAGCAAAAACATTCATTCTCTTTCCCCTTCCCACTCCTGCATCCTGACAAAAGCCATAGAGCAGTTCTTCTAGTGTGCCGAGTTTAACTCGTGTGAGATGAATTTGCCTTGTCTGCAAATTTGTGGCTAGCCTCAGAACCAGGGGCTTGAAGATCAGAGAGTTTCCATCTCAACATAAAAGCTTGCATCCAGATGACGGTGGTAGTGAGTTCCCATCACAGGAAGTGTTCAAAGGTGGGCTCCCTGTGCCAAGGAGGCCATTCAGGTGGGCATTTCCAATCCTGAGCATCAGGGCAATGACCCCTCCCAGGTGCGTTCCCTCTTCCCATCGCTATAGCCCTATTGTGTGTGTTTAGTTGCTCCTCAGTCCTGCCCAACTCTTTGCTCCCCTGTCCATGGAGTTTCCCAGGCAAGAATACTAGAGTGGGTAGACATTTCCTTCTCCAGAGTATCTTCCTGACCCAGAGATCAAACCCGTGTCTCTTGCGTCTCCTGCATTGACATAAGCACTTACAAAGCGAAATCTCTTTGTAAGTGTAGGACAGGAACAGAAACTTGCTGTTCCTCTCCTGATTCTGGCCAACCCATGCAGAGGAACTGTCTATGAAAGCTGACAAAGAGAAAAACTTCTGAGGTGATGTGAAATTGTAAGTGAGAAAGCAATAAAATACAGTGGTATAACTTTGTGAATTGTTTCAGTCCAGACTCTGATTTCTGTGTACTATTTTTATTTTAAGGAAGGACTGAGATGACCAGGAAAACCTAATTTTGTGACATTATTCACTTTTTGATAATTGAGTAGAAAGGATGGAGCATCTCCTTCCTGCCTTCCCATTACATTCCCTTACCCTCAACCCCCATTCAGAAAAATCAGCATAATCAAGGCGGTTCTGGGGAAAAAAAAAAAAGCATTTGTACAGAAAAAGTTCACTTTTTTTCCGTGAAAGAACTTTTTGTGAAAAAGGTTTAATTTGTATGATACCCAAGACCGAGCAGAAGAAGAAGAAGGCAATGGCAACCCACTCCAGTACTCTTGCCTGGAAAATCCCATGGACGGAGGAGCCTGGTAGGCTGCAGTCCATGGGGTCGCTAAGAGTTGGACACGACTGAGCTACTGAGCGACTTCACTTTCCACTTTCATGCATTGGAGAAGGAGATGGCAACCCACTCCAGTGTTCTTGCCTGGAGAGTCCCAGGGACGGCGGAGTCTGGTGGGCTGCCGTCTATGGGGTCACACAGAGTTGGACACGACTGAAGCGACTTAGCAGCAGCAGCAAGACTGAGCTCCAGTTTTACCTTCTCTGAAGCCTTTCTGGATGAGTTCAGCAGTAGGACTTTTCTCTCCTGATCTAGAAGTATATTTCCTTCAGTATTGATTTAGCTCTATTGTACACCATTGATAGGAATCTTTTTATCCAGGTGTGTCTTGTCTCCTCTTAAATCGTATTCATGCTCGGCCCTGAGGCAGGGAAGTACAAGTCAAAGATGGAGATTTTACTCCAATATGACTTATACACCATGAGTTCCCTTCCTCCCTCAACCCCCATCAACCAACTCAGACACTGTGTCAGGCACACTGATGCTCATAATTAATTATTGTAGCTGGTTTAAAAGTGTTACTATAGTGCTGAACACAGGGCTTTCTACCTAGCAGGTAAACAGTAATTATATCAAGTATAATTTTATGAATAGATAACACAGTCACCTGTTAAAAAATCAAAATGATCTTAAAATGAATACACTAGGAAATCTAGTTCCCACCTTCATCCTCATTCACTCTATTCTTCCTACCTTGGTAGGAAACCACTTTATTCTATTCCAGTTTTGTGTCTAGCACCTCTTTATGTAAATGCAAGCAAATATAAATATCTGTTCATTTTACCTTCCTTTCTTTGACTAAAACGTCTCTGACTCTGTGGCCAGTTTTATACTTTTTTTTATTCAGCCATCTGCCGTCCTTTGTAAGTGTGTAGAGGGCTTCCTTGGGCTTCCCTGGTGACGCAGACGGTAAAGAATCTGCCCACAATGTGGGAGACCTGGCTTCTATCCCTAGGTCAGGAAGATCCCCTGGAGAAGGCAATGGCAACCCACTCCAGTATTCTTGTCTGGAGAATTCCAGGGACAGAGGAGCCTGGTGGGCTACAGTCCATGAGGTCGCAGAGTCAGACACGACTGGGTGACTAATACCGACACACACACACACACACACACAGAAGGCTTCCTCATTCTTTTTCTGGGCTACAGAATATTCCATTTTGTGGCTGAATCATAGTTAGAGAACTCCTTCCCTTTAGATGGATATGTGAGTTGCTTCTAGGTTATTGCTATTACAAAGAATTCTGTGGTGGATAACCAGTGATAAATATATGTTATTTTCTAAGTGTGTAGGTATACCTTTAAGGCAACCCCCCAGAAATAGACTTGCTAGTATAAATGCACTTATAATTACAGTTGTTACTGAATTTACTTTCATTGGTGTTAAATGATTTTCACTGCCTTCAATAGTGCTGAAGAGTCCATATTTCTTCACAACTTTGCCAACCAAATGTTTAATCAAACTTTTGGATGTTTGCAAATTTGACAGGTGGGAAATTGCAACTTAGTGTAGTATTTTCTTTTTGCACCGCTTTTACTGTGACTGCAATTGAAATCTTTTCATATATTTAAAGATCATTCATACGTGACAATTTTTTCTATTGGATTGTTGGTCTGTGTTTTTTATTTCCAGCAATTTACTATATATTATAGAGATAAGCCCTTTGTAGCATGCGTTGAAATCAAATTTCTAGTATTTTATTGTCTTTTGAGTTTGTCACAGAATTTTTTTTTGGTATTTTTATGTAATGAATCAGTTGATCTTTTTTTTTTGTTTTATGACATCTGATTTATGAGTCATAGTTGGAATTGCCTTCCTTTCTCCAAGATCATAAAAATTTTCCATTTCTTGTAGTTCTTTATGTTTCATGTACAGTCTTTGATTCATTTGCAGTTTATCCACGTGTATAGTGTGACGTGGGGATGTAGCTTCATCTTTCCTTCCCAGAAAATCACCCAGTAGTAATCCAGAAATATAGATTGATTATAAACAGCTGTGACCTATTTATAGTTAAACCAGTATATTGATTTGTTTAATTCAGAGAAACAACTGATCAGATTAGCAAAGCCAGAAGCAAGCCAAGGAACAAACATATAACCAACAAAAACCAAATCAACAGATTTCTTTGTGTTTCCCCTTAACCTGCATTTGGTCTTCATGAAACGGTTTAAAAAGAGTTCCGTTAAACCTAGTTCCTAACAGTGAGGTGCCGGACACGGTACTAGGCACCACACGAGTCACCTCTGACTTGTTTACCTCTGATCTGTCCAGTTTCATGTCAGGTGCTTTTTATTATCCTCATCATGCCCATGAGAAACTGAGCCTCAGAGAAGTGAAGAAAAATTAACTTCATTTATGCAGAAAAGTAAAGAGAAAGCCATTTAACCTTGTCACATCTTTTGGGCTTTCCACTCTGCTTTTAGGTCAGATTACTTGATTATGATTGCCTCTATTAAAACTGAAGATCTAACCTATGCAGAAATGAAATAAATTTTCTATTAGGAGTGGGTGACCCAAGTGACACTGACTTGAGGGTGAACATAAAAAGTAAAATAATGTTAATACTGACCAGATAACTTATGTTATGCTTTAAGTGCAAAGATGTATGAAAGAAATTATATGTAAAACTCATTATATATAATATAACTTTCAGACATTTAAGTTCAAAGAATGGCATTTATTGGAATTTTGTTGTGGAGTTTCTTAACATGAGAAAGACTCAAATTCTCAGCTTTGTGTCTCAGTTTCAGTGTTTTATTTGATTCTTTCTTTGAAAGTTGAATTGTTGATGTATTTCCATGATGCAGAAGGTTATGTTTTACCATAAGCCTAAAAATAAAACTGTATATTTTCACAACTATCTGTTAATCCCCTAAGTCTCTGGGGCACACCTGTTAGGCTGCAGTGGGCCAGGAATGGGGGCATCTGTGGCAGTGAACACACAGGCAGGAGCATCGTGGGGCTGGCTGCTGTATCTGTGATAAGGTGTCTACTGTGACCATGTTGGTCAGGCCAGGAGGTGATGCCCGAACTGGGAGGAGGACTAAGGTCTTAGCCAGGCTGAATGAGAGGGGCATCCAGTGAAAACAGAAATAGGACTTTGAAGTATAGGACACTGCTCACCAAAACAGCAGGCAGATTATTTCCAGTGTTTTAGCAAGTTGAATCTGAGACCAGCATGCTTTAGCAGAGTCTAGCTTATAAATGTGGACACCCTCACTTCTGCTTGAAGCTGCTGTGGGATTGTATGCCTTTAAAATGGAAATTATAATTAGTAGCATTTTTTTTTTTTTTTGCAATTTGCTTTTTTCCCCTCTCAAGATATATTTTTGCGATATGTCAGGATAATACGTATTGTTTGGGGATGGAGAGAAGGAAAGTAAAAGCAGGAGAATAAAACATACCTGCTCTGGGAGATGGAGGGGAAAGGAAGGCGGAGGGTGGGAGAGGAGCTTTCAGTCTGGGTAAGTGGTTGTTTTAGTCTCTGCACTTTCCTGTATATTTTATATCTTTGGTAAGATGCACATAATATAAAACTTACCATCGTAACCATGAAGTATACAGTTTGGTATTAAGTGTGTCCACGCCGTTGTGCACCCCATCTCCAGAACTTTTTCATCTTGCAAAACTGAAACTGTGTACCCATTAACCCACAAGTTTCCATTCCCTTCCCAGGCTCCTGGCAACCACCATTCTGCTGTCTGTTTCTATTAATTTTTTTCTTCCAGTTTTATTGAGGCATTATTAATATACAGCACTGTATAGGCTTAACGTGTACAGTGCAATGATGTGATTTACATACATCATGAAGCGATTATCACAGTATGTTTAGTGAGCATCCATCATCTCATTTAGATATAAAATTAAAGAAATGGAAAAGGAGAAACAAATTTTCTTTGTGGTAAGAACTCTTAGGATTTACTTTCTTAATTTTTATATGTAACTGCTAAGTCACTTAAGTCGTGTCTGACTCTTTGCGATCCCCTGTCAGGCTCCTCTGTCCATATAGCAGTGTTAATTTATCATGTTGTACATTATATCCCTAGTACTTATTTATCTTATAGCTGGTAGTTTGTATCTTTTGACTGCCTTCATCCAATTCCCCTTCCGCCCACTCCCCTACCTCTGTAACTACAAATCTGATCTCTTTTTCTTTGAGTTTGTTTGTAGGTTTTTTTTTTTTTTTTGATTAAAAACAAATTTCACTGTGGCATGAGGCATGCAGGATCTTAGTTCCCTGACCAGGGATCAAACCCATGCCACCTGCAGTGAAAGCTCAGAGTCTTACGAATGGACCACCAGGGAAGTCCCTGTTTGTTTTTGAAGTGTGTTTGACTTACAACAGTATGTTAATTACTGTTATACAGCATAGTGATTTTTTCCCATACATTTCAAAATGATAACTTCAATGTTTAGTTATGCTATATCACAAAGGTATTATTTATTGACGTGATTCCCCACACTTGGTTTATTTTATACTCATGACTCATTTATTTTGCAGCTGGAGGTTTGTACCTCTTAATCATCCTCACCTATTTCCTTCTGGTAACCACCTGTTTGTTCTCTGTATCTCTAGCTTTGTTTCTGTTTTGTTGTGTTTGTTCATTTATTTTTTAGATTCCACATACAATTGAAATCATGCAGCATTTATCTTTTCCTGTCTGACTTATCTCACTTATCTTATCTGACTTATCTCATAATACCCTCTAGGTCCATCCATGTTGTTGCAAACAGCAAGATGTCATTCTTTTTTATGGCTAAGTAGTATTCCATTGTATATGTGTACTATATCTTCCTTATCCATTCATCTGTTGATAGGGACATAGGTTGCTTCCATATTTTGGCTATTGCAAATAATGATGCAATGAACATTGGGGTGCATATATCTTTTCTAATTAGTGTTTTTGTTTTCTTTAGATAAATATCCAAGACTAGAATTTCTGGATCATATGGTAGTTTTAATTTTTTGAGGAATCGCCATACATTTTCCATAGTGTCTGCACCAGTTTATATTCTCACTAATAGTGCAGGAGGATTCCCTTTTCTCCAACATTTGTTATTTTTTGTCTTTTTCATAATAGCCATTCTGTCAGGAGTGAGATGGTATCTCACTGAGGTTTTGATTTGCATTTCCTTAGTGATTAGTGATGGTGAGTATCTTTTCATGTACCTGTTGACTATTTTTTAATCTTTGGAAAAATGTCTGTTCAGATTCTCTGCCCATTTTAAAATCAGGTTCTCTCTGTTTTTGATGTTGCATTGTATGATTTCCTTGTATATCTGGGATATTGACCCTTTATCAGAAATATTGTTTGCAGATGTTACTATCTTCTCCACTCATTAAATGGCCTTTTCATTTTGCTAATAGTTTCCTTTGCTGTGCAAAAGCTTTTTAATTTGATGTGGTCCCATTTGTTTATTTTTGCTCTTGTTTCCCTTGCCTGAGGACATATTTCCAAATTTTGCTTTTGTTTCTCTTGCTTGAGGAGACATTTCCAAACAAGATTACTTGACATCTTAGATGTCAAAGACAGTACTGCCTGTGTTTTCCTCTAGAAGTTTTATAGTTTCTGGTCTTAGGTTGAGATCTTTAATCCATTTTGAGTTTATTTTTGTGCATGGTATGAGAAAGTAGTCCATACTCATTCATCTGCATGTAGTTATCCAGTTTTCCAACATCATTTATTGAAGATACCTTCTCATTGTATATTCTTGCCTGCCATGTTGTAGACTAATTGCACATATAAGTGTGAATTGTTCCTACCAATCTGTTTGCTCTATATAGCTCATATAAATGGAGAGTCATACAGTACTTGTCTTTTTATAACCGACTCGTTTCACTTAGCATAATGGGTGCAAGGTTCATGTGTGTTGTTGCGTGTGTCAGAGTTGCCTTTCTTTTCAAGGCTGAGTAATATTCTGTTGGATGTATAAATCACATTTTGTTTATCCACCCATCCATTGACAGACACTTGGGTTGCTTTAACATTTCGGCTATTACAAAAATGCTCTTAGGAGAAGAGGTGTACTAAATGTCTCTTTGAGGCCTTGCTTTCAATACCAAAAAGTGTGGTTGCTGGATCGTATCGTAATTCTGTTTTCAGTCTTTTTGAGGGAGTGCCATACTGTTTCCCACAGTGGCTGCATCATTTTATATTCCCACATGTAGAGCACAACGCTTTCAGTTTCTCCACATCTTCACCAGCATGTCTTCTTTTCTGTTTTGCTTTGTGTTGTTTGAATAGTAGCCATCCTAATGGGCGTGAGGTGATGTCTCACTGTGTTTTTGGTATTTTCCTGATGATCACCTATCTTATTTCAAAACGCTCTATGTTGTGATCTAGGGTAAGGGAGATGCGTGGGTCTCAGCCGGTGCTGAAGAAGGGGTGGAAGAGACAAGGGCCCAGTTGGGCAGGGAGAGGGGAGAGAGAAAGGCTGAACTGTTCCATGTCCCCAGCAGATGCAGGGTACAGATGGGAGTACAGAGCCTTTTGGGGGAATAATAGCCCTTTCCCACTGACGGAAATGTACTTGCTCTGGCAGTGGGGAGAGCTAGAGGGGTCCATGTGCCTTTGTTTGGGTCTTTAACAGACATCACCTAAAGTCAGTGGTGGTACAAGCAAATTTAACACCTGAGTCAGTTCAGTGTCCCACACACATGCTGATGGGTGCTAGAATTTCACACAGATGTCGTCAGTGCTCCCATGCTGCCTGGTTCCCAGGGACATGCGTCCTTTTGCTCCCCATCCCTTTCTCATCACCTGTGCCCAAAGCCCCACCCATTCGCCGTCATGAAGAGTGTCACGCTGGTGGAGCCTTTCCTGGTCCCCAGTAACCAGGGTAAGCTGAGACAGAGGACTCCAGCGTCCGTGCCCCTGCTCTGTCCTGTTGGAACCTGATTACTGAGGAAAGTCATTCCCAGTTGTGGCTGTCTTCTAAGTCCTGCCAGGGCCAGTTATGTGTGTTAGGACAGCACGTCTACGATTTTACAGAAACTGTTGCACACGAGTAGAAATATCATTGTACGAGATCAGTATTTCTGATTTTCAGGCTTAGTGATATTCTTTGAGAATGACCAGAAATTGTCATTTATATACAGCTGTGTTCTGTTTAGATAATGCTAGAGAACAGAGAATGACTTGGAAGAACATCAAGATTCATGGCTCTAGGGTCAATATTTACCCCTCTCTAGTCAATGTAATGTTAAAGCCACTAATACAGCTTACATGAAGGGAGAATCAATTCCTGCCCCCCTCCCCCCATTTTGTTGTTGTTAACAAATAATATAGGAAATCCTGTGTCTTTTGAGTTTATTTTGTGCATTTCTTTTTAAAAGGAAGAATGTAACATATATTCAGAAATATGCATAGTTCATAGGTGCACAGCTCAGTGAATTATCACAAAGTAAACACACCTGTGTAGTCACCACCCGGGTCAAGGAAAAGAATATTACCAGCCTCCACTACCCCAGGAGGGACTTGTGAGCTTGTTCTCGGTCACTAACCCCCTCTCTCCACCTTCTGCATTGACTGCTAACAGGAGGATTAGTTTTGCCTGCTTTGGAATTTTATGTTGCATATATTCTTGAAGCCTTTTTAAATCAAAGCATCTGGAAATGTACCGTTCCTTCTATGATATGCCATCTCAGAGGTAGAATAATTGTTTCTTTGTAGGTACCTCCGTTGGGAAGATGAATAGCTAACTCCATAAATCATCATCAGAAAGATGTATTTGTAATTTACATGAGAAATCAGCATGAAGAATAACATCACAACCTTGTGATCTAACATGTGAACACAAATGGAATTATTAAAAACAAAGATGAATGAACACCAAAATTTTCTATTTGTGAATTAGCTGGTTCTCCTTGCTCTATACTTTCTTGATAGTAAGGTGACTCTAACTTTAGGGACATAGTAGCATCCTTTTGATCATTTACATGTTTTTTCTTTCCACCAACTTTGTTCAAATGAATTTTCCATAACAAAATGTCTTAATATTTAATAGTTTAAAAGAGAAATGACTTCAAAACCAATAATACGGGGCTCTCGTGGTGGTCCAGTGGCTAAGACTCCACAGTGTCATTGCATGGGGCCTGGGTTTTCCCTGGTTGGGGAACTAGATCCCACATGTCACAACTAAGAGTTCGCATACTGCAACTGAAAGATTGCAAATACTGCAATGAAGATTGAAGATCTCAAGAGCTGCAACTACGACTTGGCACAGCCAAATAAATAAATATTTTTTAAAAACCCATATTAAAAACTCTAATATGTAGAGAGGTGTCTATTTGGTGACATACTTCTGAAATGAAGACTGACCCTAATTCCTGGGAACCCATGTGAACATTCTGTTTACTCAATTGCAAGGGAAATTCAGGTGTGAGGTGCAATGAAGAAGGAAAAAGAGTGGCCACATGGAATGTACCAGTCGGGTAGAAGGTATCATTCAGTGTCAGCAGTGCTGAGGCGTGTGTGTGTTGGTGGGAAAGTGCATCTTGGAATTCAGGAATTATAGTAGTGCTGTCTGCTGATGCTGTCAGCAGATGATACTGGCTAGAGGTGGTTTGACATTGGTAGGGTTTTCTCTTAAAATCAAAACAGTGGGAAAAAAAAGTCGAAGTCACTCTAGAAATTTATATTGCTGTCCATCAGCTGCCACTGAGGGTAGAGATGAGTCACCATTTAGATGTAATGGGGACATTTGTATAAAGTGCCATTCCAGGATTTCTGTAGAAACACTCAGCGTGCATGCTCAGTTGCTAAGTCATGTCTGATTCTTTGTGACCCCATGGGCTGTAGCCCACCAGGTTCCTCTGTCCACAGGATTCTCCAGGCAAGAATACTGGAGTGGGTTGCCGTTTCCTCCTCCAGGGGATCTTCCTGACCCAGGGATAGTACATGCATCTCTTGTGACTCCTTCATTGGCAGGTGGGTTCTTTACCACTAGCGCCACCTGGAAAGCCCCATACAAATACCACTTGCCCTCAGACATTTGTCTTGTCTCCCCTGCCTTGCTGCCAGCTTAAGAACCACCCATGTTTTGAGTCTGTCTTGAGTAAGTTTATATAAGATGTCTGGGAAGGGAAATGGGCTCCTGGGTTTCTCCCATAGCTTTCTCTTAGTTCATTGGCACAACATAATTTTATGTGTTAGCTAACTGTCACTATTGATAGCACAGATCCTGACCTTGAAGGGAATGAAGTGCAGCATAGACACCTCTTAATTTCCTGGCTGCAGTCTCAGTTTTCTGAGAACAGAAAACTCCCCCCAAGGCCTGTGCGTGCTCGATTAACGTAGAGGGAGTTTTGAAGAACACAGAAGAGGAAGCCACAGGCCCGGTTCGTTGTTTCCCTGCTTCTAAGTTTGAGTACTACCTCTTTTTCCTGAGCTTTGAGGAGAAGTCAGTAGAAATCACTTACTTCAAGCTGTTTCGCTTTGACTCTCTTAATAGTTGTCATTTGCTGTACTCTCATAAATATCCGGACTATTACTCTCTTAATGTTTTTCTTTAAATCAGTGTTAGTTTTTGAGATATAACTTGTTTTCAAGGAAGATTTTATTTCACTTCTATAAATACGAAAACATGACACCTCTCATAAATGAAAGTCACATATAAAAATAAAGGCATTTCTTTAAAACCATCTCCCACTTTGGGAAATGGCTTAGAAGAGTGAATTTGGGATTTGTGAATCAAAGGACCTTGGCTTGGTTACTTACAGGTTCTTTGATTTAGGAAAAATCACTTAACTTCTTTGAGTACCAGTCTCCTCAAAAGGAAAAAAAAAAAAGCAGGGGAAATGATACTAATGCCCACTGCAAGAGTTATGAGGATTAGAAATGACACATAATAACTGGCACATTTTAAGTGTAGGGACCCAGAAGTTGACCACTAGTTTTATAATTATGTCCTTAGTATTAGTCTATGAACTTGTTCTTCCTGGCTTTCTTCTGAAACTTTGCCTTCTTTCTTTCTCTAAGCAACATTGGCTAAATCAAGCTACAGAGGAAAACAGGTGACTTATTTTTAAGCCTAAATTCAAGCGAGTATGGCAGATTCAATTCTTCTCCTGTGCAAATGCCTTTTCATAGGCAGTGGTGCCTGGATCACTTTTTGGAAAAGGGTTGTGATCACGGGCTGTGATTGAGTAAGGCTGGCTGTCTGCTCCAAGTGTGGGACGCGAGAAGCTGATACTGCCTATTTGACAGCCCTTAACTCCTGCCTCCTCCACACCAATCCCTCACAGCTTGCCAGAATCTGCATCTTGCAGGATACCTCTATTTCAGCCATAACTGCTTTCTTAAAAGAGGCCCCAAGGTCCCTTCAAATAAATCACACTCATTAAGTCTATTTCCCGTCCTAAAAGTGAAAGTGTTAGTTGCTCAGTCGTGTCTTACTCTTTGCAATTCCATGGATTCTAGGCCACCAGGCTCCTCTGTCACGGGATTCTCCAGGCAAGAATACTGGAGTGTGTTGCCATGCCCTTCTCTATGGGATCTTCCCGACCCAGGGATTGAACCTGGGTCTCCTGCATTGCAGGCAGATTCTTTACTGTCTGAGCCACCAGGGAAGCCCTTCCCTCCTGAGGAGGTCTGCTAGAGCAAAGCCCTCTCGCATTCTTCAGATTCTGTCACCTCTTTCCCAAAAGAACTCACCCTCCAGGCCAGCTGATTCTTCTTGTTGAGAGAGAGAAGAGCTGCTGGTGTAACTGTGATTGTTCTATCACTTTCCTCACTCTGTGATGTACAGTAAAGATTTAGCAAGTACTTGCAGGGGCTCCTTGCTGGGGTAAAGGGGATGTGTGTGCAGCTTGTGCCCCAGTTAGTGCTGGGGTCTCCTCAGCAGCTTGCCCAGTGGGCTCCTCAAATAGTTTTTGGCAGAGGGCAGCACTATCAGGAGTAGAAAATCATGAGACATAAAAGACTCCTTAGGACACTTCCGCTTCTGCTGGCTCGCCCTCTGAAATGAACCAGTAAACAAATCATGAAAACAAGAGCAGAATTATTCTTCTGGGATTGAAGGGCTTTGTCCTAGTAGGAAAAGAGCACTGGAGAAAGAAGCTTGACGAAGAATACTTAGAAGAACTGGACTTTCAAATGACGTTTGGATGCTGACAGATTCTCAGAGCTGACATAGACATTTCTAATACTTGTCCATTACTATTTAATACGATAGGTTAAGTGTTGCTTCTGGGAGCTTGGACTGTTCACTACCAAGAAGTGAAAAGATGCTCGTTATTTTGCTGATTACTTCTCTTTAGAATTTTCATTGCTCTTACATCCACAAACTGCTCCCTGGTAATTTTTCTTACTAGCAAACCCATAACCTGATTGGCTTTTCCTGAAATAGAGGGTGTTGTGAAGTCACTCAGGATACAGCTATGGTGCTGATGGGATCAATTAATGTGAGTCATAGCCTGAGGGAAGGTGTTTTGTGGAGTGTTACAATGTGACAAAGATGAGTTTAGAAATAATAGCTTGTTTTATGACCACATTTCACGATCTTGTTCACCCAGATATTTGTGACAGTCACTTTCTGGGGGAAATGTAAAGGGTGAGATAGAGGAAGACAAACTGGCAAACTTTATGATTTAGAAGGAATCGATGTTTATCGACGAGCACTTCATCATTTCAGAGGGCTTTAAGAGAAGGCTGCTTTTACAGACAATGAAAAGGGACTGTTAGTTCAGATGGCATCACCCGAAAGCTCTCCACGCCTCCTGCTTACTTCACTTTCCATTTTCTTTTTCTGCTTCTTGTTAGAAATCACAGCACCTCTGTGTGATTGGATTTGAAAATGACCAAAGAAGCTTTGACTAAAGGCCAAGGTTTGGAGAAGGAAATGGCAATCTACTCCAGTATTCTTGCCTGGAGAATCCCATGGACAGAGGAGCCTGGTGGGCTACTGTTGATGGGGTCACAAAGAGTCGGACATGACTGAGTGACTAAGCACTGCACAAAAGCCAAGGTTAAGTTGGTGTGTGAAAATGTGCAGTTTTTTTTAATTGAATTTTGTGGCTGAGCTTTTATAGTTTTGTGGCATTCTTTGGGAATCTGAATTTGATGATTATGTGAAAATTTTCTAATAAGATGAGAGGTTTGAGTAACTCGCTGTTGGAATTTTCTTCCTTAATTTCAGTTTTCATCCACAGTCTTCTTGACTCTAACTCTTCCAAGGGGGCTGCCTTATTTCTGAGGAACACAAAACCTCTGCCTGGATTTAAAGACTGAATGTCTTTGTATCCCCTCTGTCTTCCTCCCCCTCCATCCTCATCAGGCTTTCTATGTCATCTCTCCCAGACTGCATCTTCTCCTCGTCCTGTTTCTTTTCTTCCTTCTCTCTAAACTTTCACTCCATAAATCCATTTCCCAGACCTGACTTTTCTTTTACTCTCTCTGCCTCTCCAAATTCAGCAAGCCTCATTCAGGTCCAGTTCTGCCAAGGGTGTCAGATTATTCCATTCTCTGTAAGTTCTCATTCCTCCGAAGTAGTTTTTAAAGCCGTGCTATTGACTAGAAATGAAACACAGACCCTATATGTAATTTTATACTTTCTGGAAATAACTAAAATGAATTTCAATAATATATCTTATTTAATGTAATATTTCCAAAATATTTTCATTTCTGTCTGTAATTAAGATTATTAATGAGATAGCTTTATTTTTTCCTAAGCCTTACAAATCTGATTTATATTTTATTCTTATAACACATCTCAGTTTGGACTACTACATTTCAGGTGCTCAGTGTGGTGAGTGACTGCTGTATTGAACCAGGCAGGTTAAGAGTTGGTACTAGATTCTACAGGTGGTACTGCTGCTGCTGCTGCTAAGTCGCTTCAGTCGTGTCCGACTCTGTGCAACCCCATAGACGGCAGCCCACCAGGCTCCCCTGTCCCTGGGATTCTCCAGGCAAGAGCACTGGAGTGGGGTGCCACTGCCTTCTCCGACAGGTGGCATTAGTGGTAAAGAACCCATGTGCCTATGCAGGAGTCATAAGAGGTGTGGGTTCGATCCCTGGGTTAGGAAGATCTCCTGGAGGAGGGAATGGCAGCCCACTCCAGTGTTCTTGTCTGAAGAATCCCATGGACAGAGGAGTTGCAAAGAGTCGGATATGACTAAAATGACTTAGCACTCACGCACCACATTCTCCAGCTCTCAAACATGCTCTTTCTTATTTCATATCTTTTCACTTGAACCAAACTGCAAACCAGTCCTTAGAATTGGAGGCTATATTTTATACTTCTTCTGTATTCGTATTTCATTCCTGAGTGGACTGTAAGCTGTTAATAATTGCCTATTGATGGATTGGTAATATCATTGCAAGGAAAGTTATGACTAACCTAGATAGCATATTCAAAAGCAGAGACGTTATTTTTGCCAACAAAGGTCCGTCTAGTCAAGGCTGTGGTTTTTCCAGTGGTCATGTATGGATGTGAAAGTTGGACTGTGAAGAAAGCTGAGTGCCGAAGAATTGATGCTTTTGAACTGTGGTGTTGGAGAAGACTCTTGAGAGTCCCTTGGACTTCAAGGAGATCCAACCAGTCCATTCTGAAGGAGATCAGCCCTGGGATTTCTTTGGAAGGAATGATGCTAAAGCTGAAACTCCAGTACTTTGGCCACCTGATGCAAAGAGCTGACTCATTGGAAAAGACTCTGATGCTGGGAGGGATTTGGGGGCAGGAGGAGAAGGGGACAACAGAGGATGAGATGGCTGGATGGCATCACTGACTCTATGGACGTGAGCCTGAGTGAACTCCGGGAGTTGGTGATGGACAGGGAAGCCTGGCGTGCTGTGATTCATGGGGTTGCAAAGAGTCGGACATGACTGAGCAACTGAACTGAACTGAACTGAATATCATTCTTATCTGTGACCCTCATTTAAGTAAAACTTACTTCCACTGTAGTGTCCTCATGCTTAAAATTTCCCTCCTCTTTCCTGTACATCTAGTATGATTCAATTACCGTATCACCTCTGTTTTGTTACAGTTGAAACTTAGGGTGTCTGTGTCGAATGGGATTATAAGAAATAGATATGCTTTATTTGCAGTTGCATTGCACTAGAGAGCAGCATTTTCACGGAATACTCATCACTCCAACAACTCAGGCAAAACAGGATTTATAGCTGAAGTCGGTGGAATAGTTGTCCCCATTGTTTTTTCACTTTCCTGGCAGAGACTGGCCAAAGACTCACAAGAGTCTCCTGGTCACAGGACCCAGCCGTGACTCAGAGGCTCTCCCGTTTGGTTCCATAACGGCAAGGATACAGTTTTACAAGCTGAAACCAAATCACTGGCATGGAAATAGCTTGTAAAACTGCAAGGAGGGAAGGTTGTGGGGAAGGGAAGGAAGCCCTAGAGAGGACCAGGGAGCAGATGGGGTCCTGAAGTAGAGGATGCTTCCAGACTCTGACAGGGGTGCTCGGATGGGGGGAAGCTGGAGGAGATGACACCCCTTTTCTGTTCCACAGTCTCATGAACAATGTACAGTTGTGTGTTATTTGTAGCCCTCTCATCAATTTAATTGAAGGCAAAGGTCTCAAAGACAGAATGCTGGAGTTATAACTCTAGAACTGTGCTAATAAGCAGTAAGTCAAAGTCCATGATTTTTCTCATCACATAAAATTGTCGTATTAAAGTTACAAATGTTATCTCCATACAGCCTAATGGTGAGCACATCTTACAATCTTTATTAAGAATCTGTCAGTGGGCTCCTAAATGACCCACTTATTTAACTCTAAAGTCTTGTTTCTGTTTCTTATTGGTAAGATCAATCTTAGTTCCCTGTTTACTTTTTCTCCCCACATGATAGCAAATATATCTGCTACTGAGCAGAATTGCTTAGCTGGGCTTAAGTTTGCATTTTAAAAAATGTTCACATTCCAAACCCTCGGTACCTTCACAGGTGAATAGAATTTTGACAATAAGGTCTTAGTGAAGTGAAAGTCACTCAGCCGTGTCCGACTCTTTGTGACCCATGGACTGTGCAGTCCATGGAATTCTCCAGGCCAGACTACTGGAGTGGGTAGCCGTTCTCTTCTCCAGGGGATCTTCCCAACCCAGGGATATAACCCAGGTCTCCTGCATTGCGGGTAGATTCTTTACCAGCTGAGCCATCAGGGAAGCCCAAGAGGACTGGAGTGGGTAGCCTATCCCTTTTTCAGAGGATCTTCCCAACCCAGGAATTGAACCAGGGTCTCCTGCATTGCAGGCAGATTCTTTACCAGCTGAACTACTAGGGAAGCCCCAAGTGGCTACAAGTAAGCCCCAAGGTCTTAGTATCACACTAATTCCATGGAAGCAAAGGTACAAGTCAGGACGCACATGGCTTCAGATGAAGGGCTTGGGAGCTTGCTGTGACCGAAGTGTGAAAATTCTGTCAAGCTTCTGCTGCTGACTTTTTTCTCTCAGGACAGTGCATGCTGTCCATGGCCTGGCCCACTCTCTGATCCAGAGCACAGGCCTGGACGTGTACATGCTGACTCTGAGGGGCCTAGAAAACACCCCAGTTTCAAAGCACACATACTGGCCACCTGATGCCTGGCACTCTGAGTCAAGGGCAGCCCTCCTTCCATTCATGTCTTTGTCGATGGCAGTGGACATGCCCACAGGTGAAAGATCTTGCTTCTTTATGCTAGTGTGTGGTGAAGCATAGTGTGCAGATGAGCCTTGTGATGATTATCTTTTCCTGCATTATGTATGCCTTGATTCGATTACTTGAAATGTAATTTTAAGTTTCTTAAAGCGAATAATAAAAACAAAATAGGATTTGTATTTTGTATGTCTTTGATTGTTAAATTTCATTTTCTAGTAATTTGTTTTTATTGCGTTTTACGAAAGTACTGGTCTTCAGTGGGTCCTTTGTCATAGATATTTGAGAAACACTAGTTTTATTCATTGGAGAAGGCAATGGCACCCCACTCCAGTACTCTTGCCTGGGAAATCCCATGGATGGAGGAGCCTGGAAGGCTGCAGTCCATGGGGTCGCTAGGAGTCGGACACTACTGAGTGACTTCACTTTCACTTTTCACTTTCATGCATTGGAGAAGGAAATGGCAACCCACTCCAGTGTTTTTGCCTGGAGAATCCCAAGGACAAGGGACCCCGGTGGGCTGCTGTCTATGGGGTCACACAGAGTTGGACATGACTGAAGCAACTTAGCAGCAGCAGCAGCAGTTTTATTCATTAGCATATAGAGGTGGCATGAGGTTTTTTTTTTGGCCCTGAGAGTAGATTTTGATATGGGCAGGAAAAAGGAACCACAGAGCCCCGGAGACCAGAAGGAATAAAGGAGATAGGATATTGTTTCAGTGAAAAAATGGCACCCTCATTATTTTGCCTGAGGCTTGCTCCTGAATCTATTAGTAGATCTACCATTCTACAAGCTCTTATTGAATGTGTAATGTTTTCTATATTGAAGGCATTGTCCTTGGTGGTGCCTTTTCCTCTTGCTAAAGCTCCAGGTCAGTGGTTCTTGCAAACTTGGTGGCTATACATCAGAATCACATGGGAAGCTTTATAAAAAATGTTAAGTCCCAGGGCTCCATCTGAAAACCCACTGAGTCTACATCTCAGTTGGGTGACATCTCTGAAGCTATATCTTCAAAAGGTGATTTTGGTGCTTGGCTTGGGTGGGTAGCTTTAGCCCTTGGTCATCCATTGAAATGAGGTCAAGTGGAATTAGCAACTACTGGAATATGAAAAATGTAACAAACTCAAAACACATTTATTCAGTATTTTATTCTCTCACCTGGTGGATACAAAGAAGTTGTACTAACCGGGAAAATTAATGCTAATTTCTATAACCAGAACACACACATCTCAATGGCTCAATATAATAGAACTTTATTTTTTGCTCTTATAGCATCCTGTGCGGACGTTCCTGGTCAGGCTGTTCTCCTGGTCAGTACTTCTTAAAATGGTGAATCAGAAGTGCATGCTTTTTAAACTTGGTACCCAGCCATCCTTACCACATAGCCGCTAGCTTACTCATGAAGGGGAAAAAGAGGAGAATCATGCCTGAGGGAGTGTTTTTTTTTTGTTTGTTTTAAGCCAGGCCTGCAAGTGGCATGGATTCCTTCTGCTCACATTGCCTGTCTAGATGTTGTCATAACAGCTCCATTAAATGAAGGGGAGCAGGGAAATTAGATCTCCGTAAGTATCCAGGCAGCATAGAAGACGTTTTGGTGAATATGTAAGTATTGTCTGTACCGCACAAGTATGAAGTGTAGTCTTTGTGAATATTTTAAGCAATTTTATTTCCTCCAAGATAGTAGGAAATAAGACCACTGAAGAGATCTGGTTTAAACAAATACAAATTTAGTAGTTTCTATGAAGAGACCTACAAAGAGTGTTCTGCTCTTAATTCAACTTTCCAAATAGAGGCATTTATTTGATTTTTTTTTTAACTTTATTTTTGGCCTTGCTGAGTCTTTGTTGCTATATGTAGGCTTCTCATTATGAAGGCTTCTCTTGTTGCGGAGCACAGGCTCCAGGGTGTGTGGGTTTCAGTAGTTGAAGCATGTGGCTCAGTAATTGTGGCTCATGGGCTCCAGTGTGTGTGCTCAGTAGCTGTGGCCCACAGGCTTTGTTGCCCCTTGGCGTGGGGGATCTTAGTTCCCTGCGTAGGGATCGAATCCATGTCCCCTGCATTGGCATGTGGATTCTTAACCAGCGGACCGCCAGCAAAGTCCAGAGGCATTTGTTTTTGTATTGTAAATTATAGCATCAGTACCTGTAATAATAGGTGTGTATTTGCCACCTCCTGTGGGGTTTTCCAACACTGATGTTGCCATTCTACATTCTAGATATTTTGAAGTCAGGTTCTCGTTTGATTTACCTCATACTGTCTTTGATAGAAAAAGATTTCTTGATATACACAAAGATAAGCAGTACTGTTAGAGAAATCAGGGAGTCTAACTCTGTAAAATCTGATTAAGTCAGATAAGAATAAAATACGCAAACTTGAGCTCATGAATTTGCAGTATCTTTGGGAGATGAGTCATCATACTTGAAATAATAAGTATATCATATTGTAGATGATAAATACTAGTATGAAAGATGGAAGAGCTTACACTCTGAGGATAGCATAGAGAAGACAGAGGTCAGTCAGGCTTGAATGGTCTTGGAAGATTTTACTGACTTTATGATGGCTGGTGACAGTACAGGAACAAGCTAGATCTTAAGTCTCACTTTCCAGGTGATCTTACACGTTATCTTCCTGTCTCCTCAAGGTCTATCGTTTCTCACTGCTGTAACATTCCGTCTCCTATAGTAAGGGCCTCAGGAAAGTTTGGCTGGGGGAGGGTAGGAATGTTTATTTTTATGTTATGTTCCATAATGAACTGTACTTCCAGTATATTCATTTGGATTTGAATATCTTCAATTATGGGGCTTCCCAGGTGGTTCAGTTATAAAAGAATCTGCCTGCCAAACAGGAGACACAGATTTGATCCCTGGGTTTGGAAGATCCCCTTGACCAGGAAATGGCAATCCACTCCACCATTCTTGCCTGAGAAATTCCAGGGACAGAGGAGCCCAGAGGTGGGCTACAGTCCATGGGGTTACAAAGAGTAGGACACGACTTAGTGACTAAACCACCAACTTCAATTATTGTTGTTTTCCAGGTACCCCATATTTTAGAAAGTTTTAATTAATTTATTATTTATTTGCTTATTTTTTGGCTGTGCTGGGCCTTGTTGCTGTGTGTGGGCTTTCTCTGCTTCGAGTAGGGGCTGCTCTCCAGTTGCAGCGCACTGGCTTTGTGTCTGTGCTGGCTCCTCTTGTGGAACAGAGGCTCTAGAGCGTGGGCTCCCACAGTTGTGGCACTTGGGCTTAGTCGGCCCATGGCACATGTAGTCTTCCTGGACCAGGGATTGAACCCGTGTCCCTGACATTGGCAGGCAGACTCTAAATCACTGGACTGCCAGGGAAGTCTCACTTCTTATTTTAAGATTAACATGGAATCTCGTGGACCTAGCACCAAAACAGGTGAAGTGGCCAGGACCAGAGTGCCTTGCCTTACAGTACAATGCCCTTGAGTTGATATAAATATTGGTTTTCTGTAAGGCTTCTCTAATATTCGTTTTCTTCAGACTTGTGAAATATAAGTTCTTACCAGTGCTTTCTCATTTTTTCTTAATTATTCTTGAGTTGTTATTTACTTCGGGGCCAATAACCTGAATCCTAGCTGCATCTTACTGAAGGGGTCTTTCTTGAGTCCATTTGCTTCCAGCCATTGAAAAGTCTAGAAGGTTAGCCCCTACCAGGGCTGTCGTCTCCTTTACAAATATTGACTGTTAACTGACTCTTTATTTGAGCAGACACCAGGTGTTTGGGTGTTGAAATATGTTCTTTCAGTAAACTTTTTTCCCCGTTAGTCCTCTTGTTTAGTGCCAGATGACCCTGGTCTTTCAATGGCTCTTCCAACATATGTTGTACATACATTGTACTTCTTCCATGAGTTCATCAAGGTTGGTCTCTGGTCACTGCATACATGAGGACACTTGTGAATTCACTTTTCTAGTGTGTTGATTCGGAGAAGGCAATGGCACCCCACTCCAGTACTCTTGCCTGGAGAATCCCAGGGATGGGGGAGCCTGGTGGGCTGCTGTCTATGGGGTCGCACAGAGTCGGACATGACTGAAGCGACTTAGCAGCAGCAGCAGCAGCAGCAGCAGCAGTGTGTTGATTGGTATCTGAGTCTGAAGAGCTGGCACACACAACCCAGTCTTGTCCAGTACAAAGGAGCGTAAAGCTCCATGAAATTAGGTGATTGAAGCAGTCACTTAGCTAGTTAAAAAGTTAGGTGCAGTTAGAACCACCAGGTTATCTCTAAGTCCACATGTAAACATCTTATTGGGTTAAGAAAATTGGCTACTTAAAATTGTTTTCACTTATTAGGATTGTGGATGAGTAATAATTACCCTTCTGAGTAATTACCTTTTGAAGTAATTACACTCCTGGGATGTATCCTTAGGAAATATAATTTGACAGAAAAAAAGTTACACTTACAGCATTGTTCATTGAGCCATTATTCAAAATGGCAACAGTGTCCAAAGAGATGAATGGTTAAATAATTGATGATGCACTCAAATGATCGATTATAATATAATTGTTGAAAAGATAATTGATGACTTTATAGCAACTTGAAATAAAGTCTGTAACATGATGTGAGATTAAAATATCAGGATACAAAGATGTGGGTTTTCCCACCTAGTAAACCAAAATTTCCTAGGAGAGGGAGGGACCATGGGAAGCAATCAGACAATGATGAGGTAAAACTTAAGTGAGTCCCTTAAGTGAAGTCGATCAGTCGTGTCTGACTCTTTGTGACCCCATGGACAGTAGCCAACCAGGCTCCTCTGTCCATGGGATTTTCCAGGCAAGAATACTGGAGTGGGTTGCCATTTAAAATCCCCTATATCTGTGAAGCTTGAAATATGGACAAATGAAAGGCAAGAGAGGCTGGAAAGGTTGCAGTGTTATCCATTCATCAACTTCAATGCACCCACATTGTTGTAGATACCATGAGGAAATAGAGAGATGGTTTTAAAATTGTTCCTCCATGGATACTTGTCTATACAAGGTCACAATTTCTTTGAGAACTCTTTGTTTACTTGGGAGCATTTCAGTTATTAATATATTCAGTTGATATTTGAAATTTCTCAACAAGGTAAAACTTATCTTTTAAAAATGATAGCATTTTCTAGAACACACATGCTGCACAACAGTTACCAAATATTTGAATTTTAATAGTTCTTAGAACTAATTTCTGCCCTTGAATTGAGTTTCGGTTAAAATAGTCTGAATCTGTCTACTCTAGTAGCAAAGCTGAGGCTAAGCGTACCCCAAGGACTCATTATTTTGCCACTAAGCAAGTTGCAGAAATAATATTTATTAAGCTCCTGGGAGCATGTATTAAGAACAAAACAAGTTACTCCAAAGATGTAGTTTTGCAAGAAGCACACCCCGACTTTGGAAGTGGACCGCAAGGTTGTAGCACAGAAGCAAAAGGCCGAAGGGCACTCAATAAATCATATTTCCCATTACCTTCTTTCATACAGAACCTCAGCTAACTCATCCTAGAAAAATAAGACCCTGGTTTTTAATGACATCCAGGGAGGCATATTGTAATCATATTGAGGGATGGCTTTGTGAATGGACAATAAATATGTCTGCATATTGGTGTTACTACATTTGAAAAAGTGTTGCTCAGTTATTGCAAAAGCCTCAAGGATTAAAAATGCCTGTGTTAGGCACTGGCTCTGGGGTGGCAGTTAATTTTTCAGGATCTCTGTGGTCTATGTTCAGGGAAGCAAAACAGCCTCATACCATAAATTGAGCACTCTGATAATACACACAGATGCTTATTATCTTAATAAAAATAAAGCTACAACTGTTTCTGCACAGGACTCCATAATTAAGTGTAGTTTTATCATCAAATAATGTGTTAAACATCTTCAGAACAGCCTAGAAAACCTAGTAATCTCATTTGCTTATTTAATAAATATCTATTGAAGATAGCTAGCAGGAAGCTGCTGGATAGCACAGGGAGCCTATCCCAGGGCTCTGTGATGACCTAGAGGGATGGGATGTGGCGGGGGGTGGGAGAGAGGTCCAAGAAGGAGGGGATATATGTATACATGAGCTGATTCACTTCATTGTACTGCAGAAACTAACACAACATTGTAAAGCAATTATGTGTATATTAAAAAAACCCTACCAAGTATCATATGCATATCATGCTATTAATATACAAAGTACCATCTTAGGTACTTTAAACCTTATGTACCACAAAAAAGGGGTCCTTCCCTCAAACAAACTTGAGGTTGGAGAGGAAACACAGATAACACGAACCAAAGAAATGTATGATAGAGGACTGCGAGGAGAAGCAGGTGGAGTTATTAGGGATCTTGAGCTTGGCCTTATATGTCAAATGTTCTCCTGGTAAGGACATTCATTCTCTCAACAAATATTAATACTGATTCAATGACATGTGCCAGGCCCTGTGTTGGTAATGAGTGTTTAATGGTGAAGACTAATTTGGTCCATTACTCTTCACACTCACAGTGTGAAGAGGAGCTAGGCCTGAAACAAATGATCAGCAAGTAAAGCCCCCCAAAAGTTATCTCAGCAGTGCTCGGCTGATTCTGAGAGTGAGAACCCACTTCTTGTTGCCAGTGGAGCAGAGACTGCATCAGCTGTTCTCCCTGTAGGCTGGTGGGGAGGTGGGGCTTTTGTGAGATAAATTTTAGTTGGAAAATGATACTTTAAGAGAGCCTCCTGCTGCTGCTGCTGCTAAGTCGCTTCAGTCGTGTCCGACTCTGTGTGACCCATAGACGGCTGCCCACCAGGCTTACCGTCCCTGGGATTCTCCAGGCAAGAACACTGGAGTGGGTTGCCATTTCCTTCTCCAATGCATGGAAGTGAAAAGTGAAAGTGCAGTCGCTCAGTCGTGTCCGACTCTAGCGACCCCGTGGACTGCAGCCCACCAGGCTCCTCCGTCCATGGGATTTTCTAGGCAAAAGTACTGGAGTGGGGTGCCATTGCCTTCTCCTTAAGAGAGCCTCCTAAGCACTAGCTTTCTGCCAAAAGTGACTATTCAGGCGGTTCTACTGCAGAGAAAAGGGGAGAAAAAGCCCTTCAAGGTTCACCTTTGTTATTACTGTACTTTGATCATTTTATCATCTGAACCTGTCCTTTGTTTGACATTGTGGTTGATTATATAAGTCTGGAAAACATTCCATAATTCTCATTTCTCTAGTATATTATACAGTGTGTTATTGGTCTCTCCCCGTGAATGATAATATGTGAACGTCTATGCCATTGTCTATAGTGTCCCATTTAATCCCATTATTTGTAGCATCTCCTTCTTATTATAGCACCACTTCAGGTTCCTGGATGCTGATTTATGGATGCACAGCAAAGAAACTGTATTTAAAAATAATGATCAAAGCCAGGAGCGATACACTTCAGTGCCTCACTTCTCAGAATACCTGAGGCTCTTCCCTTTCAAGATGCTTCATTAGTGGGTATTTATTCCCAATTACACAGCTCACAGCGATAATGTATTAGTTTTTGATCCAAGTAATTTGCTGCAGAAGTTTATCTCATCAAGGAATTTGAGACTATCCCCAATGTAAACTTAAATAGTTAACTCTGGATTTCTGTATTTATGAGTGATGGGATATCGTGAATAAGTCAAACCCAGAGAAAATACACAAATGTAACTCTGAATCAGTGATTGTCAAACTGCACCAGTCCTGGGAACCGTTCTGAAGCACCATGTTGTGCATTAGCCTGATGAAAGGGGAGATGCTTTGCTTTAAAATGAGGTTGGAAGCTGGATACACCTACTTCTCTAGGCTGCAAGGAACCTCCAAGGAGCCTCAAGTCTTCTCAGAGTTCTGAAGCCTCCACCACAGACCAGGGGTCCTCAAAGTGTGTGATCCATAGGCTCCTGTGGGCCGTAGGCTTCCTCCTGGTGGGCTGTGAAGTGATCGTTTTCATAAGCACATGATCCACGTTTCTGTAGATTTTCTTCTTCCCTGTATGATGCTGTGTGTGTGTGCTTAGTCATGTCCGACTCTTTGCGACCCCATGGACTGTAGCCTGCCAGGCTCCTCTGTCCATGGGATTTCTCAGGCGAGAATACTGGAGTGGGTTGTCATTTCCTAGTTCAGGGGATCTTCCTGACCCAGGGATCAAATCTGCATCTCCTGAATTGACAGGTGGATTCTTTACCACTAGTGCCACCGGTATGTGGCTAAAAGCTTAATCATGATCTATCCCAGTTATTATAGGATACAAAAATTTGGTACTGTGTACCTTCTTGATTGTTTTTGCCTTTTTTGTTTTTAAATTAAATTATAAAAAAAAACCCCAAAACAAAAGCTGAGTTCTTTTCCTGTTGACAAGTAGAAGCCCAAATTGTAGGTGGGTCTTAGGTCTCTTAGTTTACCCAAATGAGCTGGGAAAATGTTTGAAAAAATGTTTGAAAATCTTCCCCATAAAAATACATTCAATTTCTTTCCTGTCTACTTTTGGCAGCTAGTACTTGTCTATACAAGTAGACAAATGAGCATGTTTTCATTCCAGTACATTTTATTTCCTCTGTGGCCACCTTCTGATGGAGGTATGAAAAACCAAAATGTGGATAGCTGGAGGGAAAAGTAGAAATAGTGAAGGGCCCTATTAATGGAAGTAGTGATACGTGAAAGAGCTTTTAGATGCTGAGAATACAACTGTGTAGCAGTTTATTGCTTTGTTTTGTGCAAATTCAAAATCAGCAGGAAGTCACTGCCCAGTTCCTGGCCATGTCCCAGCCTCACTAATCCTACCCTTTGCATAACCTAAGCCTCCTGACTCCCAGAGGCAGGATCAGCTCCCCCCTCATCTTAGAAAGCCATCTTGAATATAGCCAGGAGGGACCTAAGTGGCTGCCACATACTCTGACATCTGCATTACTTTACTCTTCAAATTCTTAACCCGTTTTGTCACTCATCGGAAAAGTAGAGCTTTTCTGTGCGTAGTGATACAAGCCTTCTAGAATGGTTCAGGGCTTCCTTGGTGGTTCAAATGCTAAGGAATCCACCTGTAATGCAAGAGACACGGGTTCTTTCCTTGGGTCTGGAAGATACCCTGGTGGAGGAAATAGCAACTCACTTCAGTACTCTTGCCTGGAGAATCCCAGAGACAGAGGAGCCTGGACTACAGCCCATGGAGTCGCAAGAGTTGGACAGGATTGAGCAACCAGCACTTAGAGCGGTTCCGGGACCAGTCGTGCCAGCATCAGCTGGGATTTTGTTGGGAAATGTAAAATCTTAAAGTACCCCCCTTAGACTCCCTGAATCAAAACCTGCATTTTGGCAAGATTTCCGGGTGACTCCTGTATACATGAATGGTAGAGAAGCACTTGTGCAAATGCATTCCCTTTCTTTCCATCCTAGTGGCTGCCTGTAGCCTTAATCCCCCCCGGGTACACACCCACCTCATGGTGGCTGCCAGTGCACCGCCTGCCTGTTCTTGGGGCTACCTACTCACAGATTGGCCATCACCATATTGGGCTCAGCTCTTTCGGTATTTTGCCGCCTTGTCTCAGATGGTGTTTCCCCTAGTTTGTCTTCAGTTGTCTGCTTTGATGACTTTCAGGAAAGTCATACTACTAATATATCCAACTGGAATCTCTCCCAGTATGTGGAGCTCTGCATTCACCCAGTGCCTGTCCACCCAGTCCACTGTTGCTGAATAATGTTAACCACCTCATTCTCCTACCCAGGAAACATCTTTAAACTAGATATTAACCTGAAGAATTCTTTTAAAAGTGATTCTTTTTCTGGCTTCGCCACACAACTTGCATGATCTTAGTTTCCCAACCAGGATCGAACGTAGACCCTTGGAAGTTAAAAGCACAGACTTCTAACCACTGGACCACCAGGGAATTCCCTAAAAATGATTTTTTTTGAGATTCTCCAGTGATTAAGTATCACCTAAAAAGGATTAAACAGAGTCCTATATACTATCTAAAAGAGACTCACTTCAGAGCTAAGACTGTGAGCCCACACAAAGACTGAGAGTGAGGGGATGGAAAAAGATATTAATGAAAACAGAAACAACAAGAAAATGGGGACAGCAACACTCACATCAGACAGAAAAGACTTTAAACCAAAGACAGAGACATTATACAATGAAGGGATCGATGCAAAAGAGGATATTGTACCTGTTAGCATATATGCACCCACCGTAGGAGCACCTAAATATATAAAGCAAATAGTAACAGACATAAAAGGAGAAATTGACAATAATACACTAATACTTGACACCCCATTTACATCGATGGATAGATCATCTAGACAGAAAATAAAAAAGGCAGCAGCGCTTTTAAAAGGCAAAATAGATCAATGGGCCTTAATAGATATCTACAGGGCAATCCATCCCAAAACAGCAGAATATTCATCCTTTTCAAGTGGATATAGAATGTTTTCCATGAGAGATCATGTGGTGGGCCTTTCAACATATTTAAGATGATAGAAATTACGTCAAGTATTTTTTCTGACCACTAGAAACTAGTGGTATAAAACTAGAAATCAGTTACGGAAAGAAAAATGGGAAAAGAAGAAACGTGGAGAATAAATTACATGCTACTGAAAAACCAATGGATCAATGAAGAAATTAAAGAGGAAATCATAATATACCTTAAGACAAGTGAAAAATGGAAACACGGCATTCCAAAATCTATGGGCTGTGGCAAAAGCAGTCTAAGAGGGAAGTTTATAGCAATATAGCCCTTCAAGAAAAATCTTAAATAAACAGCCTGACCCACCACATAAAAAATTAGAAACAAAAGAATAAATGATGCCCAAAGTCAGCAGAAGAGAGGAAATAAGAAGATATAAAAAACAATGGAAAAGATCAATGAAACCAAGAGCTGTTTTTTTAAAAGATTGAAAAAAATTGATAAACCTTTAGCCAGGATCACCGAGAAGAGAAGAGAGAGGACTCAAATAAAATAAATGAAAGAGGAGAAATAACAAGCAATACTACAGAGTTACAAAAAAGAGAATGCTATGAACAGTTACATGCCAACAAATTGAACAATCTAGAAGAATTGGACAAGTTTCTAGAAACATACAGCCTGCCAAGACTGAATAAGAAATAATCTGTTTTGTAACAAACAGATCATCATGAATTTGCGATTAAAAGTTTCCTAGAAGAGAACATTGGCAGAACATTCTGACATAAATTGTAGCAACATTTTTTGGATCTATCGCCTTAGGCAAAAGAAATATAAGCAAAAATAAACAAATGGGACATAATTATACTTAAAAGCTTTTGCGCAGCAAAGGAAATCATTGAAAAAATGAAAAGACAACTTACTGAATGGAAGGAAATATTTTCAAATGATCTGACCAATAGGGGCTAATGTCCAAAATACATAAACAGTCGATATAATTCAATATTGAAAAAACCCTCAAACAAAGAAACTAATCAAAAAATGGGCAGAAGATCTGAATAGACATTTCTCCAAAGAAAGACAGATGGCCATTAGGCACATGAAAAGAATCTCAACATTGTGAATCATCAGAGAAATACAAATCAAAACAACAATGAGATATCACCTAACACCTATCAGAATGGTATTATCCAAAAGACTATAAATAAAAAATGTTGGCAAGGATGTGGAGAAAAGGAAATTTTATACACTGTTGGTAGCAGCCACTGTGGAAAAATAATTTACAAGATAAAATTCCACAGCCACTGTGGAAGACAGTATGGAGGTGCCTCAGAAAACTAAAAATAGAACTCTGACATGTTCCAGCAATTCCTCTCCTGGGTATATGTCTGAAGAAAACAAAAGCACTAATTCAAAAAGATACATGCATGTCAGTGTTTACAGCAGCGTTATTCTCCATAGCCGAGATACAGAAGAAACTTGTGTCCAGCAGCAGAGTAATGATTAAAGAAGTGATTGTTACACATGCAGTGGAATATTACTCAGCCATAAAAAAGAATGAAAATTTTGCTATTTGCAACCACATGGATTGACTTGGAGGATATTATGCATGGTGAAATAAGTCAGACAGAAAAAGATAAATATTTTATGATATCACTTATATATGAAATCGAAAATAACACAACAAATTTACAAATATAACAAAACAGAAACAGATTCCCAGGTATAGAGGGAAGGGTGAGACAACATACAGGTAGGTGGTTAAGAGGTACAAAGTACTGTATACCAAATAAATAAGCTACAAGTACATGTTATACAGCACAGGAAATACAGTCAATATTTTATAAGTTTAAATGTAGTACAATCTAGAAAAATATTAAATCACTGTTTAATTAATTTCACATGTGAAATTAATATATTATAAATCATTTCTACTTCAGTAAAAAACTATTGCTCATAACCAGCAAGAACAAAGAAGCAGTAAAATAGGTTGTTACACTGTTGATGTGAATGTAAACTGTTACAGCCTTTGTGTAAGTTATTAAATGAAAACTGTACATATAAACATAAAAATATTAAAATCATTTGACCTCTTTGCAGTAGAACTTCTTGGAACCCATACTAAAAAAATATCATATATATTGTGCAAAGATGGACAAAGAAGTATATATGTTAGTTGAAGTATACTTTTTAATTATGAAAAGTTAGAATAAGCCTAAATGCATGTGAATAGGGGAATAACTAAATAAGTTATGACCCATTGATGTTTTCAATTACTCTGCAACTTTTACAAAGAATGAATTTATATATATATAGAGAGAGAGGAAGATGTACTAGAGATTATAGACATGTTCCTCCTTAGGCATTATTTTATATACTCATGTATATATACATTTTTTTCTCCAAGACATGTAATTTGATTGAAAAAACAAGTCATAGAATAATATTTATAGTGAAATTCAGTTCATTTAAGTTCAGTTCAGTCTCTCGGTCGTGTCCAACTCCTTGCGACCCCATGGACTACAGCATGCCAGGCCTCCCTGTCCATCACTAACTCCTGGAGTTTTTTCAAACTCATGGCCATTGACTCAGTGATGCCATCGAACCATCTCATCCTCTCTCGTCTCCTTCTCCTCCTGCCCTCAATCTTTCCCAGAATTAGGGTCTTTTCAAATGAGTCAGCTCTTCTCATCAGGTGGCCAAAGGACTGGAGTTTCAGCTCCAACATCAGCCCTTCCAGTGAACACCCAGGACTGATCTCCTTTAGGATGGACTGGTTGGATCTCCTTGCAGTCCAAAACTCTCAAGAGTCTTCTCCAACACCACAGTTCAAAAGCATCAATTCTTCTGCACTCAGCTTTCTTTATAGTCCAACTCTCACATACATGACTACTGGAAAAACCGTAGCCTTGACTAGACGAACCTATTTTATTGCTACTTTGTTGACAAAGTAATGTCGCTGCTTTTTAATATGCTGTCTAGGTTGGTCATAACTTTCCTTCCAAGGAGTAAGCGTCTTTTAATTTCACGGCTGTAATCATCATCTCCAGTGATTTTTGGAGGCCCCCAAAATAAAGTCAGCCACTGTTTCCACTGTTTCCCCATCTGTTTGCCATGAAGTGATGTGACAGGATGCCATGATCTTAGTTTTCTAAATGTTGAGCTTTAAGCCAACTTTTTCACTCTCCTCTTTCACTTTCATCAAGGGGCTCTTTGGTTCTTCTTCACTTTCTGACATAAGGGTGGTGTCATCTGCACGTCTGTGGTTATTGGTATTTCTCCCGGCAATCTTGATTCCAGCTTGTGCTTCCTCCAGCCCAGTGTTTCTCATGATGTACTTTGTGTATAAGTTAAATAAGCAGGGTGACAATATATAGCCTTGATGTACTCCTTTTCCTATTTGGAACCAGTCTGTTGTTCCATATCCAGTTCTAACTGTTGCTTCCTGACTTGCATATAATTTTCCCAAGAGGCAGGTCAGGTGGTCTGGTATTCCCATCCCTTTCAGAATTTTCCACAGTTTGTTGTGATCCACACAGTCAAAGACTTTGGCATAGTCAATAAAGCAGAAATAGATGTTTTTTTGGAACTCTCTTGCTTTTTCAATGATTCAGCAGATGTTGGCAATGTGGTCTCTGGTTCTGCTGCCTTTTCTAAAACCAGCCTGAACATCTGGCAGTTCACGGTTCATGTACTGTTGAAGCCTGGCTTGGAGAATGTTGAGCATTACTTTACTAGCAGGTGAGATGAGTGCAACTGTGCAGTAGTTGGAGCAATCTTTGGTACTGCCTTTCTTAGGGCTTGGAATGAAAACTGACAAAAAGATAGGCAAAAAGAAAGGACACTGAAGAATGAACTCCTCAGGTCGGTGAGTGCCCAATATGCTACTGGAGATCAGTGGAGAAATAACTCCAGAAAGAACGAAGGGATGGAGCCAAACCAAAACAACACCCAGTTGTGAATGTGACTGGTGATAGAAGCAAGGTCTGATGCTGTAAAGAGCAATATTGCATAGGAACCTGGAATGTTAGGTCCATGAATCAAGGCAAATTCAAAGTGGTCAAACAGGAGATGGCAAGAGTTAACGCCGACATTCTAGGAATCAGAGAACTAAAATGGACTGGAATGAATGAATTTCACTCAGATGACCATTATATCTACTACTATGGACAGGAATCCCTTAGAAGAAATGGAGTAGCCATCATAGTCAACAAACGAGTCTGAAATGCAGTACTTGGATGCAATCTCAGAAACCACAAAATGATCTTTGTTCATTTCCAAGGCAAACCATTCAATAGCACGGTAATCCAAGTCTATGCCTGACCAGTAACGCTGAAGAAGCTGAAGTTGAATGGTTCTATGAAGACCTACAAGATCATTTAGAACTAACACCCAAAAAAGATGTCTTTTTCATTATAGGGGCCTGGAATGCAAAAGTAGGAAGTCAAGAAACACCTGGAATAACAGGCAAATTTGGCCTTGGAGTACAGAATGAAGCAGGGCAAAGGCTAATAGAATTCTGCCAAGAGAACACACTGGTCATAGCAAACACCCTCTTCCAACAACACAAGAGAAGACTCTACACATGGACATCACCAGATGGTTAACACCGAAATCGGATTGATTATATTCTTTGCAGCCAAAGATGGAGAAGCTGCATACAGTCAACAAAAATAAGACCGGGAGCTGACTGTGCCTCAGATCATGAACTCTTTAGTGACAAATTCATATTTAAATTGAAGAAAGTAGGGAAAACTACTAGACCATTCAGGTATGACCCAAATCAAATTCCTTATGATTATACAGTGGAAGTGAGAAATAGATTTAAGGGCCTAGATCTGATAGATAGAGTGCCTGATGAACTATGGATGGAGGTTCGTGACATTGTACAGGAGACAGGGATCAAGACCATCTCCAAGAAAAAGAAATGCAAAAAAGCAAAATGGCTGTCTGAGGAGGCTTTACAAATGGCTGTGAAAAGAAGAGAAGTGAAAAGCAAAGGAGAAAAGGAAAGATATACTCATCTGAATGGAGAGTTCCAAAGAATAGCAAGGAGAGATAAGAAAGCCTTCTTCAGTAATCACTGCAAAGAAAGAGAGGAAAACAATAGAATGGGAAATACAAGAGATCTCTTCAAGAAAATGAAAGATACCAAGGGAATATTTCATGCAAAATGGGCTCAATAAAAGAAAGAAATAGTATGGACCTAAGAGAAGCAGAAGATATTAAGAAGAGGTGGCAAGAATATACAGAAGAACTGTACAAAAAAGATCTTCATAACCCAATAATCACAATGGTGTGATCACTCACCTAGAGCCAGACAATCTGGAATGTGAAGTCAAGTGGGCCTTAGGAAGCATCACTATGAACAAAGCTAGTGGAGGTGATGGAATTCCCATTGAGCTATTTCAAATCCTAAAAGATGATGCTGTGAAAGTGCTGCACTCAATATGCCAGCAACTTTGGAAAACACAGGAGTGGCCACAGGACTGGAAAACGTCAGTTTTCATTCCAATCTCAAAGAAAGGCAATGCCAAAGAATGCTCAAACTACCGCACAATTGCCTTCGTCTCACACACTAGTAAAGTAATGCTCAAAATTATCCAAACCGGGTTTCAGGAATACATGAACTGTGACCTTCCAGATGCTCAAGCTGATTTTAGAAAAGGCAGAGGAACCCGAGATCACATTGCCAACATCCGCTGGATCATCGAAAAAGCAAGAGAGTTCCAGAAAAACATCTATTTCTGCTTTATTGACTATGCCAAAGTCTTTGACTGTGTGGATCACAACAAACTGTGGAAAATTCTGAAAGAGATGGGGATTCCAGACCACCTGACCTGCCTCTTGAGAAACCTGTATGCAGGTCAGGAAGCAACATTTAGAACTGGATATGGAACAACAGACTGGTCAAATAGGAAAAGATATGTCAAGGCTGTAGATTGTCACCCTGCTTATTTGACTTCTATGCAGAGTACATCATGAGAAAGGCTGGGTTGGGTGAAACACAAGCTAGAATCAAGATTGCCGGGAGAAATATGAATAGCTGCAGATTTGCAGATGACACCACCCTTATGGCAGAAAGTGAAGAAGAACTAAGGAGCCTCGTGATGAAAGTGAAAGAAGATAGTGGAAAAGTTGGCTTAAAGCTCAACATTCAGAAAACTAAGATCATGACATCCGGTCACATCAGTTCATGGCAAATAGATGGGGAAACAGTGGAAACAGTGTCAGACTTTATTTTTCTGGGCTCCAAAATCACTGGAGATGGTGATTGCAGCCATGAAATTAAAAGATGCTTACTCCTTGGAAGGGAAGTTATAACCAACCTAGGCAGCATATTAAGAAG
>NW_011494898.1:5788560-5790279 GCF_000754665.1 Bison bison bison
AAGATTATGGTTTTTCCAGTGGTCGTGTATGGATGTGAGAGTTGGACTATAAAGAAAGCTGAGCACCGAAGAATTGATGCTTTTGAACTGTGGTGTTGGAGAAGACTCTTGTGAGTCTCCTTGGACTGCAAGGAGATCAAACCAGTCTATCCTAAAGGAAGTCAGTCCTGGGTGTTCATTGGAAGGCCTGATGTTGAAGCTGAAACTCCAGTCCTTTGGCAACATGATGAGAAGAGCTGACTCATTTGAAAAGACCCTGATGCTGGGAAAGATTGAGGGCTGGAGGAGAAGGAGATTGCAGAGGATGAGATGGCTGGGTGGCATCACCGACTCAATGGACATGGGTTTGGGTGGACTCCGGGAGTTGGTGATAGACAAGGAGGCCTGGCATACTGCGGTTCATGGGGTCGCAAAGTGTCGGACATGACTGAGTGACTGAACTGAACTGAATATATATATATATATATATATGTATAATTTTATAATGTATATTAGTTTCTCAGTCATGTTCGACTCTTGTGACCCTATGGACTGTAGCCCACCAGACTCCTCTCTCCATGGAATTTTCCTGGCAAAAATAGTGGAGTGGGTTGCCATTCCCTTCTCTAGTGTATCTTCCTGACCCAGGAATTGAACCCAGGTCTCCTGCATTGCAGGCAGAATCTTTACCATTTGAGACACCTATAGAAAGCAATAAAGGGAGAAAATTGCCCATACCAGACCGATGATAATTAGGGTCATGGTTATGATACCAAGGTAATTGTCATGGGAAAGTTCCAAGAGGAAACAGACAAGTTCCTCCTTGAGCCAAATTTTCCTCATCTCAAAGTTCCTCAGGGTGGAGAGATGGTGAGGGGATAAAATACATTTTTTCCTAAGATTTTTCCAACTGAAAATTCCATGTCAGTATCAGTTCAGTTCAGTTCAGTCTCTCAGTCGTGTCCAACTCTTTGCGACCCCATGAATCGCAGCACGCCAGGCCTCCCTGTCCATCACCAACTCCCGGAGTTCACCCAAACTCATGTGCATTGAGTTGGTGATGCCATCCAGCCATCTCATCTTCTGTCGTCCCCTTCTCCTCCTGCCCCCAATCTGTCCCAGCATCAGGGTCTTTTCAAATGAGTCAGCTCTTCGCATGAGATGGCCAATGTATTGGAGTTTCAGCCTCAGCATCAGTCCTTTCAGTGAACACCCAGGACTAGTCTCCTTTACGATGGACTGGTTGTATATCCTTGCAGTACAAGGGACTCGCAAGGGTCTTCTCCAACACCACAGTTCAAAAGCGCTCAGCTTTCCTTATAGTCCAATTCTCACATCCATACATGACCACTGGAAAAACCATAGCCTTGACTAGACAAACCTTTGTTGACAAAGTAATGTCTCTGCTTCTTAATATGCTGTCTAGGTTGGTCATAACTTTCCTCCCAAGGAGTAAGCGTCTTTTAATTTCATGGCTGCAATCACCATCTCCAGTGATTTTGGAGCCCCCAAAAATAAAGTCTGACACTGTTTCCACTGTTTCCCCATCTATTTCCCATGAAGTGATGGGACCAGATGCCATGATCTTAGTTTTCTGAATGTTGAGCTTTAAGCCAACTTTTTCACTCTCCTCTTTCAGTTTCATCAAGAGGCTTTTTAGTTCCTCTTCACTTCTGCCATAAGGGTGGTGTCATCTGCATATCTGAGATTATTGATATTTCTCCCAGCAATCTTTATTCC
>NW_011494898.1:5790379-5792885 GCF_000754665.1 Bison bison bison
CATCCCTTTCAGAATTTTCCACAGTTTGTTGTGATCCACACAGTCAAAGGCTTTGGCATAGTAAATAAAGCAGAAATAGATGTTTTTCTGGAACGCTCTTGCTTTTTCAATGAACAGTATGTAAAGGCAAAATGATAGGATACTGAAAGAGGAACTCCCCAGGTCTGTAGGTGCCCAATATGCTACAGGAGATCAGTGGAGAAATAACTCCAGAAAGAATGAAGGGATGGAGCCAAAGCAAAAACAATACGCAGTTGTGGATGGGACTGGTGATAGAAGCAAGGTCCAATGCTGTAAAGAGCAATATTGCATAGGAACCTGGAATGTTAGGTCCATGAATCAAGGCAAATTGGAAGTGGTCAAACAGGAGATGGCAAGAGTCAACATCGACATTCTAGGAATCAGCGAACTAAAATGGACCGGAATGAGTAAATTTCACTCAGATGACCATTATATCTACTACTATGGTCAGGAATCCCTTAGAAGAAATGGAGTAGCCATCATGGCCAACAAAAGAGTCGGAAATGCAGTACTTGGATCCAATTCAAAAATGACAGAATGATCTCTGTTCATTTCTAAGGGAAACCATGTCAGTATAGCTGCTTTCAAAATGTTTTCCAACGTGGTAATGTCATTTTGCATTTTCACCATCACTGTATGGGAATTTCAGTAGCCCTTCCTTTTTCGGCATTTGGTATGGTCAGGATTCTTTTTTGTTTTGTTTCTTAATTTTAGTATATAGTGGTATTTCCTTGCAGTTTTGATAAGCATTTTCCTAATGCCTGATGATGATGAACACATATTTTTATGTGCTAATTTGTCATCTGAAATGAATCAGAGACCTAAAATCAAAGCCTAAAAGTATAAAATTGCTAGAAGTAAATATAAGAATCTTTTTGATCTGTTTGCTTAGCTTTGAGCTGAGCTAATATGCAAAGCTAAGTAAAGATTTCTTGGGATAAAAAACCCCTACAAAGCCATGTAAGAAAAAGTTGTTAGATTGGACTTCATAAGAATTACAGACTTGCTCTGAAATAGAGCATCAAGAAAACAAAAAGATAAGTTATAGACTTAGAGAAAAATACTTGCAAAAATGCTTATCTGATAAGGCTTTGTATTCAGAATGCATGTTGCTAAATCACTTTGATCGTGTCTAACTCTGGGACCCCACTGACCGTGGCCTGCCAGGCTCCTCTGTCCATGGGATTCTCCAGGTAAGAATACTGGAGTGGATTGCTATTTCCTACTCCAGGATATCTTCCCAGTCCAGGGATAGAACCTAGGTCTCCTACATCTCCTGAATTGGCAGGCAGGTTCTTTACCTCTAATACCACCTGGGAAGGCCTTGCATTCAGATTATATAAAGAATTTTCACAACTCAACAAAAAGAACACAACTGAAGAGAAAATGATCTAAAGCTTTGAATAGGCACTTCATCTGCTTCTTTTAATGTTGATGAAAATAAAAGATGAACTGTCCTTTTCCGGGCATTGATTAGTCAGTAGCTGGTGATTAGAATTCCAGTGCCGATGTAGCTACTTTTGCTATACTGTCCTTTTATGATTCTTATTTAAAATTTTTAGTAAGTGATTTGCCTGAGAATGGCTCATTTTTCACTACAAGTATATAATTATCAGAATTAATAAACACCGTGTTTAAAAGTGTAACTGAGTAGACCCATCCTATAGGAAGTGTGAGCTAACTTTATCATTCATCCTTTGACAAGGAATTGGTCACCATTCTGTGGACAAGGATGATTAGGTCATCATCTCAGCTCTTTACTTAGATTTCCTCTTCACCATGTTTAATAAAGTAGGAAATTCATAGTATTAACTCATTATTTCTCCCTTTGTTTTGGAGCAGGAGGTCGTACAGTCTAAAACAAAGTGGCTTTGCCATTCATTGGTTAGGCATCTATGTGGAATCAGAGAGAATATTCTAGAGGACTTTGAGTGGGTAAGATTTCTTAACCAACCCAGAATCCAGAGTAGCTTCCATTTGGGTGTGGATTCTCTGGTCTCTTCAGCTTGTTCCTGAATCTCAGGGACCACACAGCCTCTGGTATTAAGAGCAGAATTATCCTTAATACCCTCTTTCTTGCATCCTCTCTATTTTTCTCTCCCTATCAGCTCCTTTTCCAACTGTTTGCTCCCTCCTCTAGGTTTTGTGTTCCTCAAATCCAGTTCTGATGAGGCCCCAGACCTATGGGTGAAGGAGAGGAGAGGTATGGGGCTGACTCTGTGGTCTGGCCTCAAGGTGAAGCCAACCTATCCCTGATATTTTTAGGTTCCAGGCAAAAGTGCAAATGGGGACTCCCCTATAGTCTCATTGTTTGGATTGATAATTAGTCTTCATTTAGTTAAGAATGGTTTTTCCTGTGGTCATGTATGGATGTGAGAGTTGGATGTGAAGAAGGCTGAGTGCCGAAGAATTGATACTTTTGAATTGTGTTGTTGGAGAAGACTCTTGAGAGTCCCTTGGACTGCAAGGAGATCCAACCCTGTCT
>NW_011494898.1:5792985-5793376 GCF_000754665.1 Bison bison bison
GATGCTATGATGCTGGAGGGTCCATGGTGAGAACAATGGCCACCGACAGATTTTGGCAAGCCCCAGGGGAAGAGCCACAAGACGGTCTGCTGGAGTTCTAGTGCAAGACCATGGTGAGAGACCTGAAAAACTTAAAAACTCCTCATGGTTGCTAGTGGTACAGACAGAATGCCCAACCCTTAGACACCAGAAGTCCATGGGTCCAGAATCTCCCTGATAGTCTGTATGCTCTCAGGGGCCCCAAGTCACAAGATGAGGTGAGCCAATCAATAATCCATAAGAAGCTGGAAGGAGTACATTTTGGATTAAGTATGAACAAGACCACGGGGTAGAAGAATGATGCATGAATAAGTAGCCCAGATCCTTGTGGCATCCACCAGTGTTGCCCCCA
>NW_011494898.1:5793476-5809260 GCF_000754665.1 Bison bison bison
GGAGATCCAACCAGTCCATTCTAAAGGAGATCAGCCCTGGGATTTCTTTGGAAGGAATGATGCTAAAGCTGAAACTCCAGTACTTTGGCCACCTCATGCGAAGAGTTGACTCATTGGAAAAGACCCTGATGCTGGGAGGGATTGGGGGCAGGAGGAGAAGGGGACGACAGAGGATGAGATGGCTGGATGGCATCACTGACTCGACGGATGTGAGTCTGAGTGAACTCCAGGAGTTGGTGATGGACAGGGAGGCCTGGCGTGCTGCGATTCATGAGGTCGCAAAGAGTTGGACACGACTGAGCGACTGATCTGATCTGATCTGATGAAGTTGTTGGAATTTTGTCTGACCTTTTCATGGTATGAATTTAATGTGAATAATTCATTGCTTATTTGGAATGTTTTGATCATAAGTAACTCTCCATTATAAACAAAATTTGTAGTTTCACAGCTGTTAAGTGCGTCATGCTCAACAGATGTTTGTTCACTCCCGTTGTTTTCAGTTTTTGTAAGTATAAGCGGGTGTCTCTTTCAAGAGTTCCAGCTTTCTCTTCGCCTGTTTTCTTCTCGAGTTTCATGATCATATATTCTGTTGCTATTCTAGTCTTGTACTCCTTTGCAGTGACTGTGGTAGGCAGAATACTTATCCCGTTAAGACCTCTGTGTCTAAACCGTGGACCCGTTTTCATGGCCGAAAGCTGTGCTGTAAGGAATCAATCTGCATTTTGTTTGGGCGGTACTGGGTCTTTGTTGCTGCGTGGGCTTTTCTCCAGTTGCGGTGCGTAGGGAGTGCTCTGTATCTGTGGTGCACAGGCTTCTTCTTGCGGTGGCTTCTCTAGTGGCGCATGGACTCCAGAGCACGTGGACTCGGTGGTCGTGGCACATGGACTTAGTTCTTCTGTGGCATGTGGGACCTTCCCAGATCAGGGATCAAACCACCATTGTTGAATTTCTGGCCTATAATAAATCTGTATTGTTTTAAATTACTGAACTGTGGTAATTTGTTATAGGAGCAAAGGATCAAACACTCAAACACAGTTAACTTCATTTGCAGTGTATGAAATTTAGAAACATTTTCATCTAAAATTTAAGTTAAAATAAACGGAAAATTTTGAAAATTTCACTTTTAAAAACCTTTCTAGTAATATTTATTAAATATTTGATAATACTATCAAAATTTTACAATATAATTAAAAGAAAACAAACTGTAATATAAAAATTTTAAATAAAATTATTTAAAGTTTTGAATTATTTTAGTTTAATTTTTATAAATTTGACCAAATCTTGAGTATTTTCATAATCATAAAAGTTTTTGCACTTCTCATGTTCAGTTTCCACCTAATTGCTAATACTTAAAACTCATTACATCTAAGCCTATGTTTACACAAATTTAAGGCTGCTATAAAATATTCAATATTGCAAAATGTTCTTAAGCAACCATGTTTAATTTTCAAAAACTAATCTAGCTCATAAGTACCTCTGGAACTATGAATTGAAACATGAACAGAAGCAAAAAAGATAGATGCATGACAGTTGGGGAGCTATATTTCATTATGCAGGAATCTATTGCATTCACTTTATCTGAGAGGAAGGAGTTGACAAGATAATTAATTTGCCTTTTCTCTTACCTAAGTGCTTCTGCCATTCAAACATTCCCTCATCTAAATTGGTGTTTGTATCTGATTTCCACCCACAAAATTCACAGAATTCACTTGTATTTGCCTTTGGTTTTGAAGTCAGAGGGCCAGATACATGGAGAATCATTTCCCTGGGGCTTGAAGGGTGTGAGTTGTGTAAACAGATTTTGTGGTTGTTGGTCATGCTGTGCTGGTGCTGAGCATTGGGTCCCAAGTGACAGAGGCACATGCATGCTCCTGATAAGTTGATTTGTTCATCTGCTATATGCCAGGCTGTGTAAAGCACAGAGCCCACCGGAGTGACACCTCTTGTGGGCTTCAGGGCAATATTGAAATATCTAACACACCACCAGTTCTCTAGACCATGAAGAGCAATCTCCAGCTCATTGTGCTAACGGAGTGTTTTCTTCAGGGTTGAGTTATATTACAAATGGTCCCCACTTAATTCTCTTAGTAACAGAGGTGCTGGGTTCCAGAAAGAGTGAGAGGAGGCATTTAAGGAAACCCATTTCCTCGTACTAGTGAATATGACTCACTTACTGCTTATCTCCAGTATTTTATTACTTGGGCTTTGCCCCATTGACTCAAATCCTTATGATTGAATTTGTTCCCTGACTTTTATAATACACTCATTCTTTGTTCTCCATAGTTTCTCTCCCCTGCCACACTCTCGTGTGACTGCACACCAGGCATTTGCAGTGGGCCTTGGCATCTCTGCTGTCCTGACTTTCCTCAGGACATCTCCCTGTGCCCTGGGCTGCCCTCATTCCGTGCCAGCCAGCTCCCACCTCACTGCATTCACTTCCTTATTCTGTTGCACTTATTTTTATTTCATTGAAAAGCAAGGGAGTCCCAAGAAGATCCTGGCAATCTAAGTGTTCGTCTGAGAATTCTTTGCAGTGGTGGAATGAAGGTGGATATTGTAGGTTTTGAGAGCAGAAGAGAAAGGGAGGTATTGTCCATATGCAAGTGTCCACCTGAGAGCTCTAGTGTAAGCAGTCCAGCAGGGCTGATGACCAGTTTGAACACCAGTGGGCCTAATAATGAGTGCCTATCACTCATTACAGAGAAGGCAATGGCACCCCACTCCAGTACTCTTGCCTGGAAAATCCTATGGGTGGAGGAGCCTGGGAGGCTGCAGTCCATGGGGTCGCTAAGAGTCGGACATGACTGAGCGACTTCACTTTCACTTTCCACTTTCATGAATTGGAGAAGGAAATGGCAACCCACTCCAGTGTTCTTGCCTGGAGAATCCCATGGACGGAGAAGCCTGGTAGGCTGCAGTCCATGGGGTCACACAGAGTCGGACACAACTGAAATGACTTAGCAGCAACAGCATCACTCATTATGAAGTCATACTCCATTATCTAACATTTATTTCAACAGGAAGTAGTGACATTATAACAAAAATGAGGATTGTTCAGATATTGTAGGACAGATATCAACATGGCTGCAGCTCAGCCATTAGTAAGCATCACTAATGCTAAAGGCCCTCTTGGTACCATCTGTGTGTGCACTCTGAATACTCTGAGCATAAATACCCTTTGCACAGTCAGAGGGATGTTTTATGCTTGTAGAACCTTTTGGGAAGATCAGGCCCAGTAAGCCAAGAAAAGCCTTTCTCTAGCCCAGTGGTACCCAACCTTTTGGGCACCAGGGTCTGGTTTTGTGGAGGGACAATTTTTCCACAGACTGGGGTTGAGGCGATGGTTTCGGGATGATTCAAGTGCATTACATTTATTGTGTACTCTATGTCTATTATTATTATATCAGCTCCACCTTGTATCATCAGGCATTAGGTCTCGAAGGTTGCAGATACCTGCTCTAGAATACTTCTAGGTTCTCTCAGAAGAGCTTGCAGAAGCAGAGGCTTGCCTGCCTGGGAACTCCAGAGCAGGGCAGCAGGCTGACCTGTAACTCTTCACTGCCCACTCTGTATAGGATTTAGGAAAGGCAAGCATGGTACTGTTTTCAGGTATTTGAAGGACCTCCACAAAGGTCCTCCCTCTAACTGCTAATGTTCCCAAGCGATAACTGGCAATCTCAAAAGATAGCATAATATTAATATAAGGCTTTTAAAGAGTGAAAAAGGAACCAGCAAATGAAAACTTCCTCTTTTTTTGTTGTTAATGAAAGAAAAGTTAAAAAAACAAACAAACAGGAGTTCTGCAATTTGTCAATTCTTTTTTTCTGTTCCTTTTCTTGTCTTGCAAACTTATTAATATAATCATAGCATAAAATCCTAAGACTGCTAAAAACTGCAGTTAAACACATTAAACTGGAGAGAGTGAATAAGATCTACCAAGCCTAGTCACCTAGGCTTTTCAACAGTTGAAGATATTTCATCCACCTCTGTAGACTGAGCCCTGAGCCCTGCCCAGGTTTTAACAGTGATCCTTTTAAATATGGTATTCGTTCCCCTGCAAGAAAAGTCTGGCTCAGTGGTTCTCAGCCTTAGTTGCTTATGAAAAACAGGTAAAAAGCCTTCATAAAATACTAGTGCCTAACTCCAGACTTCCCAGGTGCTACAGTGGTAAAGAATCCTCCTGCCAGTGTATGAGACGCAGGAAACCAGGGTTCAACTCCTGGGTCAGGAAGGTCCCCTGGAGAAGGAAATGGCAATAACCTCTAGTATTCGTGCTTGGGAATCCCATGGACAGAGGAATCTGGCAGGCTCCAGTCCATGGAGTCACAGAGTCAGGACCACTGAGCAACTGAGCATGCACAGGGACTTCTCTAGTGGTCCAGTGGTTGAAAATCTGCTTTGCAATGCAGGGGAAGTGGGTTCTATCCCTTAGGGAGCCAAGATCTGACATGACACAGAGCAGCTAATCTCACTGCTGAGCCTGTGCCCTGCAACTAAGACCCAATGCAGTCAAACAAATAAATAAAAGACTCAGGTTCTGTTCCTGAGTTCCATCCAGGGTTCTATCAGTTCAGTTCGGTTCAGTCACTCAGTTGTGTCTGACTCTTTGCGACCCCATGGACTGCAGCACGCCAGGCCTCCCTGTCCATCACCAACTCCCAGAGTTTACCCAAACGCACATCCATTGAGTCGGTGATGCCATCCAACCATCTCCTCCTCTGTCATCCCCTTATCCTTCTGCCCTCAATCTTTCCTAGCATCAGGGTCTTTTCAAATGAGTCAGCTCTTCTCATCAGGTGGCCAAAGTATTGGAGTTTCAGCTTCACCATCAGCCCTTCCAATGAACACCCAGGACTGATCTCCTTTAGAATGGATTGGTTGGATCTCCTTGCAGTCCAAGGGACTCTCAAGAGTCTTCTCCAACACCACAGTTCAAAAGCATCAATTCTTTGGTGCTCAGCTTTCTTTATAGTCCACCTCTCACATCCATACATGACTACTGGAAAAACCATAGCCTTGACTAGGCGGGCCTTTTTTGGCAAAGTAATACCTCTGCTTTTTAATATGCTGTCTAGGTTGGTCATAATTTTTCCTTTTTTTAAAATCAATTTATTTATTTTAATTGGAGGCTAATTACTTTACAATATTGTAGTGGTTTTTGCCAAACATTGACATGACTCAGCCACAGGTGCACATGTGTTCCCCATCCAGGACCCCCCTCCCACCTCCCTCCCCATCCCATCCCCCAGGGTCAAGCTACCAGTGGTATTTTTCAGAGAACTAGAACAAATAATTTCACAGTTTGTATGGAAATACAAAAAAACCCCCGAATGGTCATAACTTTTCTTGCAAGGAGTAAGCGACTTTTAATTTCATGGCTGCAGTCACCATCCGCAGTGATTTTGGGTTCCATCAGTGGCTCTCAATTAAGGGCGACTTTTGCCCTCCTGGGGACATTTGGCAATGTCTGGAGACATTTTTGGTTGTCACAACTTGGGAGGGTGCTACTGGCATCTAGTAAGTAGAAGTCAGGACTGCTGCTAAGTATTTTGTAGTGCACAGGACTTCCCAGGTGGCTCAGCGGTAAAGAATCTGCCTCCAGTGCAGGAGACACAAGAGACAAGGGTACAATTCCCAGATTGGGAAGATCTCCTGGAGGAGGAAATGGCAAACCACCCCCGTGTTCTTGCCTGGAAAATTCCATGGATAGAGGAGCCTGGCAGAGTACTGTCCATGGGGTGGCAAAGAGTTTGACACAGCTGAGCGCGTGAGTCACAATGCATAGGACAGCCCTCCACATCTATGATCTGGCCCAAAATGTCAAAAATGCCAAGGTTTAGAAACTCTGATCTATTTCATAAAACAGGGGAGATAGACCTGAGTCAAAATACATCTGTGTTAAGTGAGCGGCTTTCTCTAGGATAGAGACAGGTGAAGTTGAAAGGACTCTTGTAATTTAAGGGTTATGGTTCTGCCTATTTTGTGTGATCCTAGAGTTTCTGCCCGTGAAGTATTTTATTTTTCTGAGACAGGAACTTGAGCCATAATTACGGCAAGGCTTGTGGGTGAAAGCATGCAGCTAGTGAATAAACCTAGCTGATGCCTCAGCATCTAAATATTGATATGGCTGTGTTCATTCATTCATCAGGCAGCAGACTAGTCTTGGAGATTTGGAGATTAAGAGAACTTGCTCTCACAGAAGAGACAGATAATAAACAAGTAAATAAAGAAATGGGCTTCCCAGGTGGCGCTGGTGGTTAAGAACCTGCCTGCCAGTGCAGGGCATGTGAGAGTCACGGGTTCAGTCCCTGGGTCAGGGAGATCCCCTGGAGGAGTGCACGGCAATCCACTCTAGTATCTTGCCTGGAGAATCCCATGGACAGAGGAGCCTGGTGGGCTACAGTCTACGGGGCCCCACAGAGTCAGACACGACTGAAGCGACTTAGCATGCATGCCGTAATAAGTACCATTAAGAAAAATAAAGTGGCTGCTGCTGCTGCTGCATCACTTCAGTCGTGTCTGACTCTGTGGGGTGAGGGATAATTGTACATTATGGTGGGAAAGTTGTTGTTTTTCAGTTGCTAAGTCGTGTCTGATTCTTTGTGACCCCATGGACTGCAGCATGCCAGGCTTCCCTGTCCTTCACTATCTCCCAGAGTTTGCTGAAACTCATGTCCATTAAGTCTATGATGCCATCCAACCCATCCTCTATCTCCCTCTTCTCATCCTGCACTCAATCTTTCCAAGCCAAAAAAAAAAAAAAAAAGGGAAAGAGGACACAGTTTTAATATAATGCTCAAAGAAGAGTTCTCCAAGGATGTGGCATTTGATGGAAGCCATATTGATGGAAAGAAGTAAGCCATGTTGCTGCCTGGGGGAACCTAAACAGAGAGAATAGGAAAGGCAGAAACTTGAACTCCAGAAGCAGCAAGAAGGGTGTTAAGGACTGAAGTGGAATGATGAAGGAGAATGGTTAGAGGTGAGCCAGAGAGGTGAGCAGGGGCCAACTCACGAGGAGGTATAGTTCGTGTAAAGGAATGCTGAGGGCAGCCATTGGATATTTTGAGCAGGGGCTTGACAGGATCTGAGTTAAATTTTAAAACATCACTCTGGCTACTGTGTAGAGAATTGACGTGGCGGTGGGGGATGGGAGGGTGTTATAGAGCAAGGGGGAGAACAGTTAGGAGTCTATTGAAACAGAACAGGCAATAGATGTTCTTGACTCAAGCAACTGGGAAAATAGAAATGGTATTTGTTGAGATGGAAAAGAGTAGGTTTGGAACAGGTTTTTTGGTTTGTTTTTGAAATACTTTAACAGTCTTCAGTTTACAAAATCGTTGTAAATATAAGTAACTTATCCCCCTGAACTATTTGTAAGTTGCCAACTTAATGCCCCATCATCACCTTTAAATATTTTGTATACTTTAGTATCCAGAGTATTTAGTAATCAAAGTATTTAAATATTTATACTTCATGTGTTTGTTTATTATTAGTATTTCTACTAACAAGGATGGTCTCCTAAATAACTGTAAAACCCTCATCAAAATTAGGAAAATAACACTGATATACTTCTACCCTCTGATTCTCAAACCACCTTCAAGTCTTTACAGTTGTCTCAGTAATGCCCAGAAGGATCCAGTTCAGAATCTTGCATTACATTTGGTTCTTATATTTCTTTTGTCTCCTTTAGTCTGTAAGAGTTTCTCAGTCTTTTATTGACTTTAATGACTGTCCCTGTTTTCTGTGCTGCATAAAAAAATTAACATAAATTTAGCAGCTTTAAACAGTGCATATTTATTATCTCAGTTTCTGGAAGTCAGGAGTCCAGACAGGACTTAGCTTCAGGTTTCAGCAGGCTGCAGTTTACCTGTGGTCTCATCAGAGGCTTTAATGCGGAAAGGTCTGCTTCATAACTCCTTCAGATTGCTGGAAGGTTGTTGCCAAAGACTACATTAGCTCCTGCAGTTTCTTACCATGTGGGTTTTTTCCAACATGACCACTTCATGGGAGAATCCTCTTTCAAGGACAGAAGCTGAGACTCTGTTGGTGTGATGGAGCCTTATACATACTGTAATGTAATCATGATACGGACATCCCATCAAGCTTTGCTGTATCCTCTTGGTTCTGCCCAAACTCAAGAGATAGGATTGCACAAAGGCATTAACACCAAGAAGCCGAGATTATTGGTATTCATTTTAGGGTCTATCTGGTACAATGACCTTGATGTTTTGAAGGATTACTTCATAGACTACTCCTCAATTTGGGTTTGTTTGATATTCCATCATGTTTATAATCCAGTTGATCTTTTTCCAGAATATTACAGATATGATTTTGAATTGTTCTCATTGTGTCTGGTGGCTCGTGATTTCAGTTTGCCTCTTTATTTATGTTTACTTTGTGGCTCAGCTGGTAAAGAACCCGCCTGTAATGCAGGAGACCTGGGTTCGATCCCTGGGTTGGGAAGATCCCCTGGAGAAGGGAAAGGCTATACACTCCAGTATTCTAGCCTGGAGAATTCCATGGACTGTATAGTCCATGGAGTTGCAAAGAGTTGGACACAACTGGGTGACTTTTTTTTTTTTGGCTTAAATGTGTCCTAGAGCTTCTCCACTATAAAGTTACTCTTTTCCCTTTTGAAATTAATAAGTGTTTTGTGGAGAGTGACTTTAAAACTATTTAACTCTCCCATTTCTCTTCTCACTTAAAATCAATCAATCAACTTATTTAGTATGGACTTAGAGGTTTTGATTAAATTCAATGAGTTATAATCTACTACTATAATTATTTATTTTGATGCTGAAATTTCCCCATATTTAGTCATTGAAAATCCCTTCAGAATGGCTTTTGTCTTCTCATATCTCTGTCATTCTTTGAGTGCTTCCTTACTTTTGGGAACAGTGAGTTTCTGTGACTCATGTACTTTTATTGCCCCAATGCTGAAATCACCTATTACTCCAAGGAACCCTGGACTAACAGAGAAAGATATAAAACAGCTGAATTCTGCAACCTAGTTGTTCTCATTGATGGTGAAGCGTTGTTCTGAGGCCCTCTGAGTGGTCAGAGTTAGGGAATATTTACCTTTCTAGCTATCTGTCCTCATATGTATATCCACGTTTCCAAATCTGTATTGAAGTCATGACTTTTCACCTATACCTACAATTTCAATCCACTACCACAAAGCATATTCTAGTTTTTTTTGTTTCCCATTACATATTTGTAACTCCTTCCTTCAACAGTGAGAAACTTGGCTCCCATTAGCCTTCTGTATTGTCTGATCAGTTATCCTATATGTGACCAATCTCACATTGTTGCCACACTGCTGCAGGAAGATCCCCATCTTACCCAACACAGGCTTTGACATCCCTAGCTGGGCTGCTGTTATCCACCTCAACACCCCCCCCCCCAAAACCGTGGGCGCCCCCATCAACTTCCGCATGCTTCAGCAATCCAGCCTGAGTCACACCTGATTGTCCTCACTCTGCTTGGGCTCTGACACCTCAAATTAAGTGTTTTAATCAAGCTTTTGTTCCAAGGATCATCAGAGACTACTACAAGCAACTATATGCCAATAAAATGGCTAACCTGCAAGAAATGGACAAATTCTTATAAAGATACAGTCTTCCAAGACTGAGCCAGGAAGAAACAGAAAATATGAACAGACCAAACACAAGTAATGAAACTGAAACTGTGATTAAAAATCCTCCAGCAAACAAAAGTCCAGGACCAGATGGCTTCACAGGTGAATTCTATCAAACACTTAGAGAAGAGTTAGCAGCTATCCTTTGGAAACTCTTTCAAAAAACTGTGGAGGAAGAAACACTGTCAAACTCATTCTATGAGGCCACCATCCTGATACCAAAACCAGACCAGTTTATCACAGCAACAACAAAAAATTACAGGCCAGTATCACTGATAAAGATGAACACAAAAATCCTCAACAAAATACTAGCAAACTGAATCTAACAATACATTAAAAGGATCATAAACCATTATCTAGTGGAATTTATCCCAGGGGTACAAGGATTTTTCAATATCTGAAAATCAATCAGTGTGATACACCACATCAACAAACTGTAGAATTAAAACACACACCCACACACACACACACAACAGGCAGATTCTTTACCAGCTGAGCTACAGGGAAGCCTAAGAATACTGGAGTGGGTAGCCTATCCCTTCTCCGGGGGATCTTCCTGACCCAGGAATTGAACCCGTGGTCTCCTGCAGGAGGATTCTTTACCAACTGAGCTATCAGGGAACCCCAATTGAAGAATGAAAACTATATAATCTCAATAGATGCAGAAAAAGCTTTTGACAAAATTCAACACCCATTTATGATAAAAACTCCCCAGAAAGTGGGCAGAGAGGGAACTTACCTCAGCATAATAAAGACCATATATGATAAACCCACAGTAAACATCATTCTTAATGGTCAAAAATGGTAAGCATTTCCTCTAAGATAAGGAATAAGATGAGATTTCCACTCTCACCACTATTATTTGACAGTTTTGGAAATCCTAGCCATGGCAGTTGGCAAAGAAAAAAAAAATAAAAGGAATACAAGTTGGTTAAGAAGTGAAATTGTCACTGTTTGCAGAGGACATCATAAAAAATCTACAAACAATAAATGTTGGAGAGGGTGTGGAGAAAATGTTGATGGGAAGGTAAATTGGTATAGCCATTATGGAGAACAATATGGAGGTTCCTTAAAAATCTAAAAATAGGACTACCATATGATTCAGTAATCCCATTCCTGGGCATATACCTGGAGAAAACCATAATTAAAAGAGACACATGCACCCCAATTTTCATTGCACCACTGTTTACAATAGCCAGGATATAAAAGCAACCTAAATGTCCATCAGCAGAGGAATGGATAAAGAAGATGTGGTGTGCACATACAATGGAATATTACTCAGCCGTAAAAAGGAAAGTAATGCCGTTTGCAGCGACACGGATGGACCTAGAGAGTGTCATACTGAGTGGAGTAAGTCAGACGCAGAAAGACAAGTTTATGACATCGCTTATCTGTGGAATCTAAGAAAAAGGATACAAATGAACTTATTTACGGAACAGAAGTAGAGTCACAGATGTGGAAAACAAGTTTATGGTTACCAGGGGATAAGGAAAGAGTAGGGATAAATTGGGAGATTGGGATTGACATATATACTCTGCTATATATTAAATAGATAACTAATAGGAACGTGCTGTATAGCACAGGGAATGCTACTCAATACTCTAATGGCCTATATGGGAAATACTCTTGTAAAAAAAGGGGATATATGTATATGTGTAACTGAATCACTTTGCTGTACACCTGCAACTCACACAACTTTGTGAATCAGCTATACTCCAATAAAAAGGGAAAAGAAAATGAGAAAAGGACACTGCCTGGAGGTGGAGGGAAGCTTTTGTTTCTATTAATTGTTACAATTCTCTAACACAAAGTGGCAGCTTTTTTCTTTATGAAAGCAGCCACCAATATTATTGTAACATCCCTTGAATATTAAGGGTCAGCTATGTTTATTTGTTGATTAATTGTGTAAATAAAATGTATGCAACAAGAGAAGTCATGACAGACACCTATTTTATGACTCTAAAGAGTTGTGCATTCCAAGGCTCACTTTTGCTCCCTGATGTCATGGTACTAATCCCTCTTAAAAATATCTAGAGATGAGAGCAGAATTTAGGAAAGACAAAGAATCTTTTTCTTAGAGCAGCTGCCTTCCGGAAAGAAAGGATAAAAGAAACAATACACTGACGTAAAGTTTGGATTGAAATTCTTTGTTTGTGAATTGGTAATAGCCTTTTTACTAGAAAACCGTGAAACTTTTTAAGAGCGTTAATAATTGGGAATGTTTAAGTCTCCAGAAGTGTAAGGGCTGATACTTGAGGGTGATGAATCCTGAACTCATTGTGGGTTGTGGTGCCAATTTCTTCAAGACATACCGCAGCTGACTAAGATAATTTTTTTTTTTTAACCAAGTAGCCCAGGGGGAAGATATATTTGAGGTTCAGGGTGCATCTTTCATTGAAAAGTACAAAACAAAATGAAGAAACAAGGCAAATTTAATTGTCAGCCATTTTTATGATTCTGCTAATCTTTGTAGCCAAGTTTCAACAGCACAAATAGGAGCAAAGCAGGCTCTGCATTTGATTGGATTCAAAGCCCAAAGCCATTTGAGTGGATTCCAGTGCACATTAAAGACGGTTTTGGAAAGGTACTTCCAGTTTTTACAAGATCATTTTCTTTTTGTTTTCCTCCAATATTTCTAACACACACAAATATACTTTTGAAATCAGAAATCCTTTCCCTTTCTTGTCAAAACCGGATAAAAACAGTTCCAGAAACAGAAAGACATTTGGGCTTAGGTCCAGGATGCATCTGGTGGTGTGCCCATTACATACCTCCCGCAACACTGGGACAGGGTACAGGAGCAGCCACAGCTGGAAAACGAAACTGTTTAGACCAGCTGTTCTCTAATCCTGCGTCAGTATCACCTGGAAATTAAGAAATGAAAGTACTCTAGCCTCACCTCAGACCTTCAAAATCAGGAACTCCAGGGGGGTTGGCCAGAAGTCATATCTGGTTTTTAAACCACTGTGTTAGATTAAGCTACAGTTGACAAATGTTGAATTCAGTAGATTGTCTCCACCTCTCCACATTTTCTTTTCAGAATATGAATGGTTTCTGTAACTCTTAACACCATGAAAAGTAGTGAAAGTGTTAATCACTCAGGTGTGTCTGACTCTGCAACACTGTGAACTGTATAGCCCACCACTCTCCTCTGTCCATGGAATTCTCCAGGCAAGAGTACTGGAGTGGGTTGCCATTCCCTTCCCCAGGGGATCTTCCTGACCCAGGGAAGGAACCTGGGTCTCCTGCACTGCAGGCAGGTTCTTTACTGTCTGAGCCACCAAGGAAGCCCACTTAACACCATGGAGGCTACCAAGTTTTGAAAACATAACTTTTTCTTTTGTGTTTAAACAAATACTTTTCACACCCTTTTCTCATACGTGGCCTGTATGCTGCTTAATACAGGAACTGGTGGGTGTAATGACAGTAAATACTAGTTCTTCTTGTCTCTCAGATATTGGCCTGCTATTCATTAACCAAAAGAGATGGAGATAAGATACTGGTACTTCTAAATGATCTAATGGTAATTTCAGTGAGTAAATGGATAATTATTCTTTATATAAATTGTACTCTTCAATTCAGTGTTTCAAATATGGCAATTCTAAGAGCAAAGCAAAGCAAATTAAACATAACATATTCTTTATCTTCCTGAACAAACTGATGTCTTTACATCAATAGAGTACTTTTAAAATTAGGATTAAACATACATCTCATTTTTTTCTGAAATTCCTATATTTTCCCCTTAAAAGCAAAAATTAAATACCTGTTGTCCTTATTATCCTTTCAGAAATTTTTAGCACTTTCATTTTCACATGTGTGCAAGTATCCACATGAAAACTGGATATCTAGACAGTGTCCTCATGGTCTCCATTATTGTAGGCCCTGCAGCCTTTCACAACCCACATTTCAGATAAATGTCAGTACTGCTGCTATGGCACATATCTATTCTAAGGGAAGACCAGCAGGATATATGAGAATACCCACATTTTGCATATCAACAAATCTAAATTGTGCTAGTGTTTACTTTAGCCTACCTAGCCATGGTTCTCAGTACTAGACCTATGCAAAATCATCTCATGTTCTTGTTTAAAAATTCAGAATCTGTTCATCTCTTCAGATTTTTGATTTAGCGTTTGGGGACTGAAATCTAGAGGAAGAATATAGATCATCGATAAGCATGAAGGTGTGCTTTGTGATCTCGGTGAGGTAGCAGTGAGCAGTGATGTGAAGCAAGATCTTCATTCCCTGCCCAGGAATTGGACCTGGGTAGCTTGGATGAGACCCAGAAATCCTCGTCACCAGACCAGCAAGGGCTAGAGGCTAGAAGCTATTTTCCCTGGAAATTTGCCCCCAGTGAAAAATGTGTTTAACACGGAGGCAGAAACTGTGAATGCAGGTACAACGTTTATTATTAGAGACGTAGCACAACAGCAAGTGGGAGAGCATACGGAGGAATGGTTTGTTTAGTTAAGACAGAAGCAAGGCAGAGATGCAACCCGGAAAGAAAGGGGTGTGCTTCGGCTGCTAAGTCGTTTCAGTCGTGTGCGACTCTGTGCGACCCCATAGACGGCAGCCCACCAGGCTTCCCGTCCCTGGGATTCTCCAGGCAAGAACACTGGAGTGGGTTGCCATTGCCTTCTCCAATGCATGAAAGTGAAAAGTGAAAGTGAAGTCAATCAGTCGTGTCCGACTCTAGCGACCCCATGGACTGCAGCCTACCAGGCTCCTCCGTCCATGGAATTTTCTAGGCAAAAGTACTGGAGTTGGGTGCCATTGCCTTCTCTGTCTGGCGAGGAGCGCAGCAAAGAGGTGGTTAAGTCATTTATACAGGGCAGTTCTTCCGGGTCTTTGTCTTCCTTCAGGCCAATTATGTGGCTTCTTTTTCCACACCTGACCTACCTTTGAACCCTCTGGGTGCTCACATACCCCTCACCCAAGATGGATCTCAAAGTGAAGGCTTCTGGGAGAAGCAGGACTCATTATGGCCTCGTGTTATCCCTTTTGACCCACAAAGAGCCTTTCTATGCGTGTGTAGTATCTCCCTTGTCCCAAAAAAACTGAGAGCAGAGATGCTTTAATTCTTTACTCAATCAGACTTTTGCCTGTCTTTGTCCTAGCCATGACTATTGCCTTGACTATTGCCATGATTATTACCTTAAGGTGTTTACAAGAGACAAACACTGGCTATTACCCTGTTTCTGCTGTTAGTTCCATTTCAGAGGGCAAACGGGAGGCTGATTGTAAATGCCTTAACTTGAGCCCATCTATCTTTTGTCTCAGGAAATGCTAACAGTTTGAAGTATCTAGCCTGAAGCCCACTTCTTCGTGTCCCATGAAATGCAAACAGGCAGCCAGTTGTAAATGTCTAACCTGGAGCTCCTACATCATTTGCAGGTCTTCAGGAGCCAGACACTGAGAAGAACAGTCCAGGGGTCTCCCTTGATTCTGTGCCTATTAACATTCACATTGGTGTAAGAGGATTTGTTGCTAAATGCAGAAACCCTCATTCCTGCCACCATTCAGACATCACCCTGGGTGGTGGTGGGTGGAAGGGTTAGGAGAATCTTGTGAACAGATGGCACTTTTCCAGGATCAGGCTTCTTGAACTGGTTTTGAAACACCCTGAATGAAGGTAGTAATGTCAGGAGCTCGCTCCATGAGATTCTGAGCACAATGAGCCCTCAAAATTCAGCGACCACGTGCATCACCAGTGAGGAAGACAGCGGTCTCTTCTGCACTCTGGCCTTCTTTCATAGGAATCTCTGGGAATATCCAGAGACATGATCATTTGTGTGGACAGTGCTGTTCTCAGGATGGCTAAGGCGAGTGGCCTGGTTTTTCTGGCTGACTCTGGAAACGTGATGTGGGTGATGGGGAGTGGACTGGAAAAGGAGAGTCTGGGCTCTGAGTGGGGACTATCCTAACTTGGAATACATTTGAAGGACTTCTTCTATATCTCAGAAATAATAATGGGACAGCTTGAGGGCCAGGCTAAGTTCTTCATATTATTTTAGCTAGGTCTATTTAAGGCAGAAGATACTTGGGCCTTGAATTTTATGAACCCTGGTATGCATTTAAAAAAAATCTATCTTAGGGGAAGTCATTGTACTGAAGGAGCATCACTCATTGATGTTGTTAGATGGATGT
>NW_011494898.1:5809360-5858587 GCF_000754665.1 Bison bison bison
TGAAGGAGCAGCGCTCATTGATGTTGGTAGATTGTTGTTGTTGGATGTTCACTCAGGACAGTTAAAAACTGCTGGGTACTATATAAAACAGAGCAGTGTTATTTCACTGCAGGAGCCTTTTTCATACCTGAGCTCTTGAGGAGGTGCGTGAGTGACTGATACTGCAGTCCCTGGCCCATTGGTGAATTCAGCCATTCAGAAGCCAGCAGTGTTCTGGCTGTGGGTAGTCTGCAGGAATTCTTTATTCCAGCTGGAAAAATTCAATAATTATACTGTGTTCCTGAAGTATTTTATTAACTTCAGTTCAGTTCAGTCACTCAGTTGTGTCCAACTCTGCGACCCCATGGACTGCATGCAGCACGCCAGGCTTCCCTGTCCATCACCAACTCCTGGAGTTCACTCAAACTCATGTCCATTGAGTCGGTGATGCCATCCAACCATCTCATCCTCTGTTGTCCCCTTCTCCTCCTGCCTTCAGTCTTGCCCAGCATCAGGGTCTTTTCCAATGAGTCAGTTCTTCACGTCAGGTGGCCAAAGTATTGGAGTTTCAGCTTTAGCATCAGTCCTTCCAATGAATACTCAGGACTGATCTCCTTTAGGATTGACTGGTTGGGTCTCCTTGCAGTCCAAAGTACTCTCAAGAATCTTTTCCAACACCACAGTTCAAAAGTATCAGTTTTTCGGCACTCAGCTTTCTTTCCAACTCTCACATCCAACTTTCTTTCCAACTCTCACATCCATACGTGACTACTGGAGAAACCATAGCTTTGACTAGACAGACCTTTGTTGGCAAAGTAATTATTAACATCAGTTGAAACAATTACCTGGGGGTGATGACAAATAACATACTTATAAAATATAAAGAAAAATCCTTGTGCTGTAAGAGAGATCATGAGAAGGACAGAAAGTTTGCATCAGAGTAGAAAGGACCCAAAGCTTTTGACTTTGGGAGAAGGCAGCTCTTTGACACAAATAAGAGCTTCTTTCCCGAGAGCCACCATTTTGTCCAGGTGGATTCATTCATTTATTAGGTGGTATGGATGGTGGTGTTGGGCATCCATAGATGAATCATTGAGTCATCATGGTTTCTTGGAGGTTTCCTGGAGGCCAGGAAGGGATTCTTGTCATGGAATGTGGGATTGCTTCCACTATTATGCACATCAGTGATTTTTATCTGGTAGAGAGAATGAGTTGATGGGGCCTCAAGGGCATTCTTTTACTTGTTGAAAATGAGTCATTGGCTTTCAAGTAGAGATAACTAAGCACCCCAAAAGTTGTAAATAATAAAATATATCTAAAGTGTGTGTACACCTATGAAGTGCTTAATAGTTTAAATTAGAGAAGAAAAATAACAAGCGAGTTATGCCTTTTCCCCCCTCTTTTGAGGATCTCTCAAACTTTTATCCTTCTTGCTTGAGAACTGTAAAAGTGATCAATCTTAGATTGGGAAATGTTTTCCTAATACAACTAACTATGATATATGGGTATAATAAATTACTGGAATTTATTAAATGATGACTAAGTGAATTCAGGTAGCTGCATGAAAAATCTATGTTTTTTTCATGCAGCTAAATATAAGTAAAAAATAAATAAAATAAAAAATAATTTGAACATTTAGGTAAATAGTGATTTCACTGAATGCCAGTGATGTCTCTGTAATGATAAAGATTAGGAGGGGCCCAGCTTTATGATAAACTTATTGTTTTAAAACTGACATTATTGCAGTATAATTAATATGCAATAAAATGTACCAGTTTTAAAAGTGTTCAGTTCAGTGACCTTTTGCAAATGTACACAGCTGCGTGTCTGCCATCTCAATAAAGACCTTATTATTCCAAGAAGCTGCCTCATGCCTCCGTGTAGTCAGTTCTCTCTACTACCCCTGTCTCTACCCTTAGTCAACTATTGGTCTGCTTTCTGTTACTGTAGATTAGTTTTGCTTTTCTAGAATTTCATCCAGGCTGAATCTTACACTCTCTTTTGTGTCTCGCTTCTTTCTTCAGCATAATAATATTGATGTTCATTTGTTGTTACTCGGATCAGAACTTCATTCCTTTTCACTGCTTGAGTATTATCTGTTGTGTGGGTATGCCATAGTTTGTTTCTATATTCTGTTATGGATGGAATTCTGGGTCGTTTCCAGCTTTTGGCTATCATGGATAAAGCTTTCATGACCATTTCTGTGAGTCATTGTATGGACATGTGTTTTTATAAATATATGGAGTGGAATTGCTGGCTAAACATTTCTGTTTAAAATTTCTTTATTTATTTTGCTTGCATCTTTTGTAATTTGGTCTATTTTAGCCTCCAATAAATACCTCCGTATTTGTAATACAATTATTTGATCAAAGTTATTCTGATAGAAAAGAGCCATTGTCTAATTTTCTTTTTAGTTGATGTTTAACTTGCTGGGCTCTGGAAGTAGTCCAGATCCACTGCAATTTCTTTTGTAGTGTTGCCTCTATTTCAGGAAACTGAAAGCATGTCTTAGTTTATAAGGGGAAAAGAAGAAATACTCTCTGTGGTAAAATTTAGAAAGACAAGAACTGGAGACAGAGGGACAGTTGAGTGTCAGAATCATCAGCAAATGAGTTGGGTGGAAAGACTTGGTCGGCAAAAGGATTAAGAAGAGCACAGAGGCGGGAGACTTAAGTCTCTTGAATAAACACCAAAGGGTAAATGCTGAACAGAACAGACTTCATAGTCATGTATATGCAAGACCTTTCCATCTTTCAAATATGGAAAGTGACAAAATACCAACATGTCACTTTACCCTGGGTTCTTTAGAAATTCTCCGAGATGATAACTTTTAGGAAATAGTACTTTCTCATGAAAAGAAAGCAGACGTAGGGTTTTCTTTCTTTCTTTATGGCTGTGCTGGGTCTTCACTGCTTTGTGCAGGCTTTCTCTAGATGCAGCAGTCGGGGGTTGCTCTCTCCCTGTGGTGCGCAGGCTTCTCACTGCGCTGTCTTCTCTGGATGCAGAGCGTGGGTTCTAGAGCCTGGGCTTCAGTAGTTGTGGTACACAGGCTTGGTTGCTCCAGGGTGTATGGGATCGTCCCAGACCAGGGATTGAACCCATGTCCCCTACAACTGGGAGGCAGATTGTTTACCACTGGGCTGCCAGGGAAGTCCCAGTACATTTGTTTCTTAAAAGCACATTATGTTGGATGTTAGAGAATCCTGCCACATCAGAAGGATTGTTCTTTTTTCTACAAAACAGATTTTTTCTTTCCTTCTGTTAAACCCAGATATAAGGTAGTTCCATCTACTGCTTGAAAGCATCTTTTAACATGGTTTTGTAATCAGCATTTGTATGCCTAAAACTCACAGTTACTCATATCAGTTCAAGCAAAAATGTACATGAAAAAAATATAAGGCTGTATCACTAAACTAAGGGTAGGAAGTATGGCCAGTTTTCATGGGCACTGGGCCAGGGGGTGGAAAGCCAGTGGGAACTCAGGAGTTCTGTCTCTGACGCTGCCATTCTCTGAATCTTACTCTGTGTCTGTCTCCTTCACTGTGTCTCTGTTATAGTGCAGTATGTTCTTTCAGCTCTCATTCTCTGCAAGTCTTCTTCATTCTCTCCTCTATTGGATGGTTTGAACTTCCGATCCATAGCCTCAACTCCTTTTTTTAAAAAAATATTTTTTGATGTGGACCATTTTTAAAGGCTTTATTGAACTTATTACAATATTGCTCTGTTCTGGTTGTTTGGTGGTGAGGCATGTGGAATCTTAACTCCCTGGCCAGGGGTCGAACCTACACCCCCTGGACTGGAAGGCAACATTTTAGCCACTGGACCACCAGTAAACTCCCTCTACTCCTTTTTAATGAGGCTTTCTTTGATACCAATTCTGATTTCAACTCTACATAGTCTTTCAGCTTGTCCTGACAATAATCTATGTGTCTAAGAGTTTAAATTCTCAAGAGATAAAGAGAGAGAATCCCATTGGTAACAGAGAGGCCAATAGGTTAACAGGCATAGAGAAAGCGAAAGCTCTCCATCTTTTGTCCAATACTATGACTATGATAGCTCATAGAGTTCTAAGCTGGTCACTTAGCCCTTCCCCTTTAAATAAGGACCAGGAGTGGGGGAACTTAAAGAAAACTTGGGCATGGCTGGCACAACAGAATGATATGTCCAGTATGAATAAGCATCTACTTACTGAAAGTGGTGGAAAACCTGTCATAGTAGGCAGCAGTCATCTAATGCTTCCAGTAGAAAGAAAAGCAGGCAGGCCAGTAGACCAGCAGCATCAAACTATGCACTTAGTCATACTGTAAACTTTGTGGTTATTTTGAAAGAACATTCTTTCCTCAAGTCTAATTAAAATTGGCTAGATTGCCAATGGCCTCCTGACTGATTTGACTTAAAACAGCTACCAATAATGCATATTGGACAAAGCATGAAGAGTAAGCACAGAGGTGAGTCAATTTAAGGGATAGTGTCTCAGAATCTGCATAGTATTGAAGAAAATATCTTCAATTTTGGCCATGTCTGCTACATTGCCATCATCCCATCCAGCATTTTAGGATCCAAGCCATGAACCTGGAGCCTGTATTTTGACTAGTCTAACGTGTCATAATACTTGGATTTAATGGAAGCCAGCTATCAGCTTTGGGTTACTTTGTCTTTAACTCATCAGGGTGTAAATGGGCTTCAAGGTAATTTTTAATCTATATGTAAATTAGCTGTTTCTATAACAGCCGTAGTATGAATTTGAATATTTGCAGACAAAAAGAATTGGATGCAAGCAATATTTTGAAAATAATGTCAAGAAATAGGCTGTACAAATGATACATAGCATTCAGTGAATTTGAATATAGGTTATATTAAGACACTTTCAATGAAATTATTGTCACTGAAAACTTTCTGGGGCCGATAATGCATGAAGTAATGTCTAGAACAGAAGGTGAAAATAAGATTTTATTGGAGTTTGTCAAATGATGCTAAAGGTCATACAGTAAAGAGCTTCCATTTGGCAGATTTTATATAAAATTTGATTGTATTTTACTGAATTCATTTTTTACTTAAATAGTAAAGTGCCTTAAAAAAGTGGTTTTTTGATATGAAAATGACATGCTTTATCTATTATTTAAAGCTATTATTTAAAGCTGGTATTCCCATCTTTAGTCAATAAGCTTGTCTTGTATTTCTCTCTGTAGGCAGATGAAAAAATCATGAAATCTTTATTTTTTCCTTAATTTTGATCAGTGTGAAAGCTGCATTAGTATTTGATCTCCTAAATCTTCTAATCAATTATTTCTTTTTTAAGGAACAGTGTAGCAGGAAAAGGCAGTGGCAACCCACTCCAGTACTCTTGTCTGGACAATCCCATGGACAGAGGAGCCTGGTAGGCTGCAGTCCATGGGGTCGCTGAGAGTTGGACACGACTGAGCGTCTTCACTTTCACTTTTCACTTTTATGGATTGGAAAAGGAAATGGCAACCCACTCCAGTGTTCTTGCCTGGAGAATCCCAGGAACAGGGGAGCCTGGTGGGCTGCCATCTATGGGGTCACAGAGTCGGACACGACTGAAGCGACTTAGCAGCAGCAGCAGCAGCAGCAGCAGCAGTAGCACAGGGAAATGTTCTGCAGGACGTTAGTGAAAGTTGTTATTTAGTCATTAAGTCGTGTCTTTGTGACCCCCTGGACCATGGCCCACCAGGCTCCTCTCTCCATGGGATTTCCTAGGCAAGAATACTGGAATGGGTTGCCATTTCCTTCTACAGGGGGTCTTCCTGACCCAGGGATTAAACCCAGGTCTCCTGCATTGGAGGCAGATTCTTTACCTCTGAGCCACTGGTAATAAAACTTACAGATGTTCAAAATTCATTTAAAGTTCAATGAGTATCAGTCTCCAAAAGTACAAGGAACACAATAGAAAGCATGAAAAGTACAGAATGGCTTATTATAACTACTGTTTTCCCTTCTCTAACAATTTAGTTAAATGGAAGGTGGAATATTGTCAGAGGCAGTGTCTATACCAAAGTTAACTAGTAACTTCAGACCACATAACTTGAGCTTTTCTAGTTGCAGCTGGTTTTAATTCAGTATGCTTTGAATTCATTTCCAAAGGGGGATAAATACATTTGTTAATAACTAGACCATTCAGGTATGACCTAAATCAAATCCTTTATGATTATACAGTGGAAGTGAGAAATAGATTCAAGGGACTAGATCTGATAGAGTGCCTGGTGAACTATGGATGGAAGTTTGTGACATTGTAGAGGAGACAGGGATCAAGACCATCCCCAAGAAAAAGAAATGCAAAAAAGCAAAATGATTGTCTGAGGAGGCCCTACAAATAGCTGTGAAAAGAAGAGAAGCGAAAAGCAAAGGAGAAAAGGAAAGATATACCCACCTGAATGCAGAGATCCAAAAAATAGCAAGGAAAGATCAGAAAGCCTTCCTCGGTGATCATTGCAAAGAAATAGAGGAAAACAATAGAATAGGAAAGACTAGAGATCTCTTCAGGAAAATGAGAGATACCAAGGGAACATTTCATGCAAAGATGGACTCAATAAAAGACAGAAATGGTATGGACCTAAGAGAAGCAGAAGATATTCAGAAGAGGTGGCAAGAATACACAGAAGAACTGTACAAAAAAGATGTTCATGACCCAGACAATCACGATGGTGTGATCACTCACATAGAGCCAGACATCCTGGAATGTGAAGTCAAGTGGGCCTTAGGAAGCATCACTATGAACAAAGCTAGTGGAGGTGATGGAACTCCAGTTGAGCTATTTCAAATCCTAAAAGATGATGCTGTGAAAGTGCTGCACTCAATATGCCAGCAAATTTGGAAAACTCAGCAGTGGCCACAGGACTGGAAAAGATCAGTTTTCATTCCAATCCCAAAGAAAGGCAATGCCAAAGAATGCTCAAACTACCTCACAATTGCACTCATTTCACACGCTAGTAAAGTAATGCTCAAAATTCTCCAAGCCAGGCTTCAGCAATATGTGAACCATGAACTTCAGATGTTCAAGCTGGTTTTAGAAAAGGTAGAGGAACCAGAGACCAAATTGCCAACATCCGCTGGATCGTTGAAAAAGCAAGAGAGTTCCAGAAAAACATCTATTTCTGCTTTATTGACTATGCCAAAGCCTTTGACTGTGTGGATCACAATAAACTGTGGAAAATTCTGAAAGAGATGGGAATACCAGACCACCTGACCTGCCTGTTGAGAAATCTGTATGCAGGTCAGGAAGCAACAGTTAGAACTGGACATGGAACAACAGACTGGTTCCAAATAGGAAAAAGAGTACGTCAAGGCTGCATATTGTCACCCTGCTTATTTAACTTCTATGCAGAGTACATCATGAGAAACGCTGGGCTGGAAGAAGCACAAGCTGGAATCAAGATTGCCGGGAGAAATATCAATAACCTCAGATATGCAGATGACACCACCCTTATGGCAGAAAGTGAAGACCTAAAGAGCCTGTTGATGAAAGTGAAAGAGGAGAGTGAAAAAGTTGGCTTAAAGCTCAACATTCAGAAAACTAAGATTGTGGCATCCGGTCCCATCACTTCATGGCAAATAGATGGGGAAACAGTGGAAACAGTGGCTGACTTTATTTTTCTGGGCTCCAAAATCACTGCAGATGGTGACTGCAGCCATGAAATTAAAAGACGCTTACTCCTTGGAAGAAAAGTTATGACCAACCTAGACAGCATATTAAAAAGCAGAAGCAGTACTTTGCCTACAAAGGTCCATTTAGTGAAGGCTATGGTTTTTCCAGTAGTCATGTATGGATGTGAGAGTTGAACTATAAAGAAAGCTGAGTGCTGAAGAAATGATGCTTTTAAATTGTGTTGTTGGAGAAGACTCTTGAGAGTCCCTTTGACTGCAAGGAGATCCAACCAGTACATCCTAGAGGAGATCTGTCCTGAGTGTTCATTGGTAGGATTGATGTTGAAGCTGAAACTCCAATCCTTTGGCCACCTGATGTGAAGAGCTGACTAATTGGAAAAGACCCTGATGCTGGGAGGGATTGAGGGCAGTAGGAGAAGGGGACGACAGAGGATGAGATGGTTGGATGGCATCACCAACTCAATGGACATGAGTTTGAGTGAACTCCAGGAGTTGGTGAGGGACAGGGAGGCCTGGCGTGCTGCAGTCCGTGGGGTTGCGAAGAGTCAGACATGACTGAATGACTGAACTGAACTGAACTGAATGATTGGAATTATTGTTGTCAGGATTGATTTAGGTCTAAAATCATTGTCATTAAGATCAGTATTAAATGCCCTTAGGATTAAAGAACTCCTGTACCTATCAAGTTACTATTTTGATTGTCCAGAGATGTTAAACACCCTTGTTCTTATAATATCAACTCAAAGGATTTTAAACATTCTTACTTTATTTGTATTTTTATAACCCCCTGGCATTTAACTACCATGCTGGATGATTCTCACTGTGAAGCCACTCTCATGAAATTGTATTCTTGCTGGGAAATGATTTTATTGCATAAGAAAATGAATGTGCAGAGACCAGTGAGCTGTGTCCTCTGATGGACTATAATTTGCAGACTGTGATGTCAAAGCAGATTTGAGATTTGTGACAACAGTTGGGGATTGCACTGCTCTCCATTCTGTGGCAGCAGTGAACCATGCAATCTCATTCCACGTTTTGCACATGTAAGTTTAGTTTACGTAGTCATATATGGAGAGCTCTCATGAACACAGGAAATATTAACAAGGATTAATGTGTTGGCTCTGCGTATTTCATTACAGTCCTATTGGCATTGAAATGTTTTTATCCGTTGTCTAGAAGGAGCAATTGTATCCCATTCCATCAAAGGACTGAGAAAGGGGATGTTTACCACTGCCCAAAATTGTTAACTGCTGGGCACAACACAGTAGCTATTATTATTACTGAACCTACTGTCAATGTTTTTTGATGACTTTGCGTTAAAAACAGGATGTGCTTTCTGTTGACTTGTGCACTAGGAAGTTCTCTGTCTTTAACAGTTCAAAACAGTTGGGTGTAAAGTAAACCAAATTGATTTGGTTACCTTTTGAGGAAAGAGGCATTGCTGCATAGGGTTTTTTTGTTTGTTTGTTTGTTTTGTTTTGTGCTCATAGTTTGGAAGATAGCCTGCTGGTTTTGGAAGCCACATTCTTTCAAGAACCTTTGTGAGCCCGGTTGCCCCAGGAAACAGTAATGCTGATGGAAGGCAGAAATTTGCCCCTGTCCTCCTGTGAACCCTACCCTCTGATGGCCTGCTCTGGGTTATGCTACATTAAATGGCAAAAGGGGCTTTGCTGATGTAGTTCAAGTTAAGATCTTAAGATAGGAAGGTTATCCTCAATTGTTCAGGCAGGTTCAGTGTAATCGAACAAGGCTTTGAAAGTAGAAAACTTTCTGGAAAACTTGCTGGAGTCAGAGACAGAGATGGCATAAGAAGAAATCTGACCCATTTAAAGCATCAGGAGGACTACTGCTGTTGCTGGAGGAGACCACATGGAGAGCTAGAGAAAGGAAATGGGCAGCTGTTAGGGGCAGAAGCTAACCCCTTCCTTGTGTCCCCAGGATTACAAAAGAAATGGGAACCTCAGTCCTGCAACTGCAAGAAACTGAATTTGGCCAACAATGTGAATGTGCTTGGGAGCAGATTCTTCCCCAGCACCTTGACTAAGGAGCAACCCTACCAACACATTGATTTTGGTACTGTGAGCCCCTCAGGAGAGGATCCAGCCCAGTCCACCTAGACCTTTGACCTTTAGAAGCTGTAAAATAATATGTTTCCATTGCTTTAGGTCATTAAGTCTGTGACAAATTGTGATTGCCTCAATGGGAGACTAAAACAATGTCCATCACTGAGAGATCCCCAGATACAGGTCTAGTATTTCTGTTGCAGGGAAAAGCCAATTCTGACTCCCTGTTGAAACTGTTTCTTTGACTTGCTTTCTGTTACTTTTGTTATTATTGTCATACATAATGGTCTGCTTCAGAGAATCCTGCCCCTCTGCCTGACTGTTAAAGTAATTGCCTTTGTTTAGGACCCTGTCTACCTGTGGAGGGCAGGAAGGAAGAACTTAACACATCCCCTGCCCATGGTTCTAGCCTGAGGTTCTAGGAGATATTTGCAAGATTAATGGCCTTTTTATAATACTTTGTTTCTTCACCCCCTCCATCTGTGTTCTATAAAAGAACCTGGCACCTAGACCTTGATAGGTTGGTTATTTTGAGACATTAGTCTGCCATCTTGTCTGTTAACTGGGTTCTTCAAGTCCTATTCCTTTCTTCAGCACCTCATCTCTCAGATTTATTGGCCTGTAGTGAGGCAAGCAGAGCAAGCTTAGACTTGGTAACATTTCCACTGGTCAGATTTCATCTATTAATACTTCCCTGGTGATGTGTTCCTTGCCATTTAAATTCAATTCTTGTAACTCCTGGTCCACCCTGTGATTTGGTATAACAACCGTTAGTATCCTGTAACTTCTAGGATACATACAAGATTCTTGTAACACCTGTGATAGCCTATAACTTCTTTGATTCACACAAAATGAGTCTACACAGGTAGAAAGTGTAGTTGGGGAAACCACTTATCTAATCCAAGTAACCTGTATCTCTAGAAAATGATGAAGTTACATCAAAATCTATTTTTAAAACATGCTAAGTATCTCTTTCCTACCTTCATACTTTCTGCTGACAGCCTCCCTCCCCCTGAGCAATTGATTTTTAGTGGTATGCAATTTAGATTTAGAAAACTGAAATTTGTCATATGAGACCATAATGTTAGGCTACTTCAAGGTTGTCATTAACAAACTCAAACATTACTTACTCGACAGAGAATTGCCTCCCCTTGGTCCACTCTAGCTCAGAGAGCAAATTAACTCATTTGTTTTCTCAGAAATTTGCTTCTGGAGTTAGATGGGAAGAATATGAGTTTACAGCTGAGTTAACTACAGCTATGAGAGCCCTTTCCATTAATTGCTGGCTCTTGCAGGAAGCGTGTTATAGCCATTACTTCATTTCCTTTGCCAATTTTTGAAAACACCCAGAGGTTTAATAAGTGAAATGTGCCTTTGCATTCTGAAATAAATAAGCAGGACAGCCAATTAAGGATACATGCATATGAATCAAATTTTTCTTCAACATTTGTGCTTGTGGGGAGAAAAATGATGTAGAGGGCATTTGTAAAATTTCCCACAAAATGGGTAGGGTTGGGAGGTTCACTAGATTAAGACTGGCTCCTCATTTCCCACTCCAGTATTCTTGCCTGGAGAATCCCATGGACAAAGGAGCCTGGTGGGCTACAGTCCGTGGGGTCACAGAGTCGGACACGACTGAGCAACTAACACACACACACCCGGCCACACACACTCATTTCCTTAGCTTTGAAGTCACAGAGCTGGGCTTGAATCCCAGTTCCATCATTTACTGACTTTGTGAGGTTGAGTGACTTACTTAGCTTCTCTGATCTTCAGTTTTCTTATCTTTGCTGTGGAGATAATGTCACATACCTTGAATCTTTAAAGTACGTGGCACACTTCTCCCAAATGACCCTCGGTAGTGGTGCTTTCAATCAAGACAATTCAAAGTTCTTTTCTAGTTCTCTGCACACAGCACGTTCTATGTAAAATTTTAAGGAGATAGAAATCTCAGCTCATTTCTCCCCCTAAGCATAGTTAAAAGTTTTATATACCTCCCCAAAAGAAAAAGGATGACAAAATAAAACAGACAAGAGAGAAGGGATGTACAGAGGAAAGGCGCATGACAAGGACAGGTTGTACATGGAAGCTATCCTGTATAAGCTCTCGGAACTTAAATCACTGACGTTTAAATATCACTGACATTTAAATATCACTGTCGTTTGTCCCCTAGAGCCAAATTATTTTGAAAAGTCTTTAAATATATTTTTAAAATCTTTTTTTTCCAGGCACTGTCTATGACATGTTAACATCATATCTTTCAAGTCAAATGTCAGTCTTGAATCTGAAGTTACTTCTTGTGCATCTGAGAATAGAAATTGAACTTCTAATGTGCTGTGTTTATGGTGGTAGCAGGGCATGTCAAGACAGGTCTGAACATAAAAGAAATGATTGTTTCACCTTTTCTGAGAATCTCAGAGAACTGTCTTCTTAAATAGAGTGCTAATCTTTTTCCCATGATAGAAAGTTACATTGTAAAAAAATTCTTCTCTGCTTAGATATCCATCATGCCAGCAGCTATGTGGGAATTTGTTCTTTATCTTAGTGGAGGATGTTATGCTGATCATTTTGGGTAAAGAAGAAAACAAAAACACTGTCTTTTAAACAATAGTTTTTCAGAAAAAAATATTTTTCTCTTTAAAAATAACTTAAAATATGAATCTCAGGTGAGTTTTTCTTTGCTGGCAGAGAGGATATGTTAAACTGTTTGCAATAAATAAAAGACATTCTTTAATATGAGGGGGAAAGTCTTTCCATGTCAGAAGTACTGACTCTAGAGTCAAAAGTCGTAAAAACCCAGAGTGAAATCATTCAGTTGTGTCCGAGTCTTTGCGACCCCATGGACTGTAGCATGCTAGGTTCCTCTGTCCATGGAGATTCTCCAGGCAAGGATCCTGGAGTGGTTTGCCATGCCCTCATTCAGGGGATCTTCCCAACCCATGGACAGAACCCAGGTCTCCTGCATTGAAGGCAGACTCTTTACTGTCTGAGCCACCAGGGAGCCTTAAAAACCCAGAATTCACCCTCAGTCCCCTATCTCGCTCACCCCACACACTCAGGATCGTTAAGTTCTACGTCTTCTTCCTATCTGTTTAGTCTTTCTCATCTCTGCAACTCCACTTCCTCCATTTCCTCCTGCCTAGACTTTGCAGGTCTTCTAACTGGTTTCCCTGTTTTCAGTATTACCGCTGCCCCTCCTGCCACCACCGCAGTTCACCTCCGTAGTTCTGTTAATGTGATCTATCTGAAACGAATCAGATCAGGTTGCTCGCCTACTTGACTACTGACCAATTTCAATTGCTTAGAGAATGAAGACCAATCTTATTGCTTTGCTGTGTCAGGAGCTCATGGTCTGGCCTTTGGCCATTTCTCTTTTTTTGACCCCATCCTCAAGCCCTGCACCCCACTCCAACTTGCTATTTCCAGCATCTGTCTGACTGTTTCTTTCTCTGTATCTTGGTTCTATCTATTTTGATTAACCCCCCATACCCCGATGTTCCTTATAAACCTGCATCCTCTAGACTGAGCTCAGTACTAACTGAGCTCTGACTCTCCCTGCCCCGCCCACATAGACCTGACTCCCCCTACTTCAAGTCCCCTCTATATTCTGTAGAGACCTCTGGACACAGTGCCCACCATATGTTTTTACATTTGTTTCAAGTGACCACTTCCCAGTTCTGGGCTTAATCTAATTGAGATTAAAACTGCATCTTATCTGGCAAGGAGTAATGTGCTTGGCATCTAGCATGCACTTATTACATTTGTGGAAAGGAGGAAGGAATGGAAAGATCTGGATGGAACTGTATGCTTGCCAGCTACAAGAAATCTGAGAAGGCATGTAATGTCTCTGAGCTTAGTTTTACTCACCTGTAAAGTGACAGTAATGTTGTCACCCCTTTCATTGAACTTAAAACCCTTCATACATTGCCTGTTAGTCCCAGCTTTAAACACAATCTGCCCCCTGCTTTCCTCTGTGACCTCATTTCAGACCTCTATCTGCTTCCTTCCCAGTTTTTTCAGAGGAATTTACCTTCTGAAAGTTTCCAGAGTATGCCAAGCTGTTTGTCCACCCCGCACAGCCCCCTTGCACACACCACCTTTACTCTTGCTGATTTCTCTGAATGGGAGGTGCTACTCCAGCCTCTGCTGGGTTGTCTGTTTCTCATCAAACAGCACCTCCTCAGAGGGGCCTTGACTCATCCCCTCTCTAGAGTAGGGCTCCCTGTGTATGTCTGCTTATTTGCTTTGCTTTATAGTATTCTTACCGACTCGATGGACATGAGTTTGGGTGAACTCCGGGAGTTGGTGATGGACAGGGAGGCCTGGTGTGCTGCAATTCATGGGGTCGCAAAGAGTCAGACATGACTGAGCGACTGAACTAAACTGAACTGAACTGATAGTATTCTTGTTTTTTTCCTCTTTATATGGTCCTCTGTACTTACCATAAGGTCTTTGTTCACTCTGTTTTTTTTTTTTGGTTGTATTTCCTTCCCACTGTAATTTCAACTTCGGGTGGGAGGCAAAGATCATTTGTCCTGTTTGCTATTTCTTTCTGAGGGCCTGACACAGAGCAGGTTCCTCATAAGTACTGATATATGAACCAATCTCCAAGGGTGATTTTCGAAGATCGGTACAGTATGTGAGTCAAGTTTATAAAGCAGAAGCTCTATACAAATGTGAAGCATGGTTGTTATCACAACTGGAACAGACATAGAGGAACCTGGGAACATACCTTTCATTCCCCCGGGAAATGAACATGCAGCTTGACGACCAGTGATTACTCATTTTCCAAGTGTGGATTAGTCCAGCAAGAGAGGGTTCCTCCAGGCCAAGGGCAGATATTTTTTTCTTAACATATTTTCTTCCATAAGTTGACTAGAATATGGGTGATAAAGAGGGCATGCAAGTATTTTTTCTTTCTTTTTAAAAGACACTTAGATATGTCTTAAACTTTAGATTCTCTATACACAAATTTCTTTGCTACTGAAAATTGAAATATGGTCATGGTTTAGCCACTAAGTTGTATCTGACTCTTGCGACCCCGTGGACTGTAGCCTGCCAGGTTTCTCTGTCCATAGGATTCTCCAGGCAAGAATACTGGAGTGGGTTGCCATTTCCTTCTCCAGGGGACCTTTCCGACCCAGGAATCAAACCCAGGTTTCCTGCGTTGCAGGCAGATTTTTTACTGACTGAGCTATGAGGGAAGCCCAACTGAAAATTGAAATAGCACATCAAAAATTTTATTACAGTTCAGATTTTTGAAAACCAGAGAATGTGGTTCATATGTGCTATTCTAATTATGCTCTGGTCAAGCTACCCATTGTTTTCTTTACATTCCTTCTACACAAGTTGATTAGCTTCAAATTCTTGATATTGAGTTTCAGCTTCAAGCTTCTAAAACAGGCCGTCCTTGAGACCTGTTGGGCTTCTTTTGGTCGAATCAAAAAGTGGAACTAAAGTATATTCAAGTCATTCAAATCCAAACTACATATATTCTTAATGAGTTACCTGTATTGAGGTAGAAAAGACATCTTAGAACTTACAGGTTATCAAAATTTTAGAATACAGTCTGTCCTAGCGTAGGGTAGCTTTCCCAAGCTGCTGTATAAACATGCAAAAATTACTAGCAAGAAAGAGTAGTACAAGAAGTACAAGAATAAGGATTATGGCTAAACGGACTCTGTGTCATGATTATTCTTCACGTTAGTATCCTTGGTGAGATCTCTGTGACACAGGCGGCGATGACAGCTACATCAAAATCTTTCCATTCTCGATTCAGTCTCAGCTTCCATGGTTCTCTGTGAAGCAGAGGAAGCTGGTATTCAGTAATGCACCATCCTTTCCACCCTTTCTTTCCGGGCAATTAATAATGTCCTCACCTCTCTTCCTGTAGGGTATGTTTCCACCAAACCCTTGTAAGTTCTTTTCTCTGTCCTGTCCACCCTGCTGGGGTGGATAGCCCTCATACTTTCATCTGCTAGTATTAGCATTCATCTGTAGATCTTACCTACAGCAATTTGAGTGACTTTTTATTTCCTCATTCCACTCCCCGCCCCCATTTATGAATTGGAATTCATCTGAAAAAAAAAAAAGAGTTATTTTTTCTCTTCCATTTGCTTGTTTATTCAAGCAGGTATTTATATCAGTACAGATCCATGTATATCAAATTACTTTATTCTGTGGGTCATAATACAATGCTATCGTTATTTTCTTGCTCAAATTGTTTCATTTTTTGGCCATTGTGAGCTCTTTCCGGTCGGCTCCTGTGTCCTTTCCACATCCCCCTGCCCATCCTTCCTGAGCACTTGTTTACCTTTATGAATTAAGAGATGCTCCAGACTCATTCAGTATTTTTCCTGCCTCAGCTTTGGAATCCGCCACTTCTTCAAAGAAACACTCTGGTTTCTTTCATTAGCGAATGGCCTTTAGAAACTAAACTGTGAGTAATGAGTGTGCTCATTGCTACCAGGGTATCATTTGCTCCCTTTTCTCCTTATTTGTAGCTTCTTTTCTGAACATGAGAAACTTGGTCCTTATTATTTACGATGTAGTCACTTATTTTGTTCAACTCTACTAGAAGATAAAGTAGTTTCAGAATTGATAGCTCATATCTCTGGGAAACAAATTTGCTGACTAGAGTACAGTATTAGTTCACAATTTGAAAAACCCATAATACATTTTGTGTTATATCAGTATCTGAATTGTGATCACTGCTATTATATTTTAGCTTTTATTTTTTTTCCAAGGGAGGAAAACTTGCAAAAAGTATTCCGAAACAAACTAGAGGGTGCTTCACCTTGTTTATTACATTTCCTCAAAACTTCAGAAATACTCTTTTTATCCAGTAAGTTTGTTTGGAAATGAAGTTTGGAAAGATTGTATTTAATAAATAGTTTAAATAGTTTTTTATGTATGTTCATACTTTACTGTTTTAGAAAGTTTATGTTAGTCCTAATTAAAAAGTTGAGGTTGTCACTTAATTCCTTTAGGTATATTTGTTGTTATTGGTGGTTTTTTTTTCTTAGTCAGGAATAGCATCCTTCCCAGTATGTGAAGCTGTAAACTTGCGCTAGGGAAGCATGACAACTGTACCCAAGATTCAGGGGCCCAGATGAACAGACTGGGTAACTCGCAGCTCTAACAGAATGAAGGCAGTTTCTCTTGTGGGTGGCAAGCGTATGTATCCACTCAAATGTTCATATGTGCAGGCACACACGTGTGCACTTACAGACATGTGGCCACACGTATAGTCCAGGCCAGAGGCTTATTTTGCAAATCAGTTTCTCCATCTCTTTAATGGGAGAAATTTGTTTTTAAAATTTGTTCTGTGTTTTGAACATCTACACATTCTGAGGAACCTTTAAATGTGTGTGTACAGTTACCTGAAATATTTTGGAATTCTCCTTTGCCATTGTGTTCATAAACAGCTTACAGGTTACTCAAGGTAATAAGCTACTTCATAGTGATATCTTATATGTTGATAGTAAATGGCATTATCCAGTTTGACCCTTTGCTTTACTTATCATCCTTGGCTCTGAATTAGTTTTGGTTATTTCAAGTATCCTTTTAAAGATAAAAAATTTCCACCCCTGACAAAATAAATCTTCAGGGATGTTAAGAATGATGATAATCCCAAAGAGGACTCCCCTGGCCCCAGACTGCCCCTCTCCCCGAACATAAGATTTGAAGCAGTTGCAGCTTTGTTAAAATCACTAGTCATTAAAAGCTCACCCTTTCTCCTTGATACACATTCACTGATGGTTTTGTTTTTCAAAAGGATGCAGTGTGCACATTTTTGTGAGTTGATTGGAGATCCTCTGTTTTTGTTCAGTTTCACATTTAGAGAAATGGGATGCCCCAAAAGAACACCACATGCCTCTAACAGCAAGCCAGTGCCAGGCCACTGTGCATCACCAATGAGCCAGATCAATGTTTCCATCTGATCCGCAGAGACTTGATGACAAGGCTGTGATCCATGGGATGCATACTAGGTCAGAATCAGAAGACCTGGTTAGGAAACTGGTTGTTGATCTAACGAGGGGTGCCTTTCAAAGCACGTGTGCATTATTTGGTACCCAGTTGGTCCTCAGATGTTGATTTACAAATCTGAAATTTAAAAGTAAAAGCTATAAAAGTCAAAACTTACTCTATTTTATATACACAATTTCATAATGGGATAAAAATATGCTATAACAGGTCAGGCTTTTAATAATGCAATACAGTGGATCTCTAAGAGATCTTAATGTAAAAAATGTAAAAAGATGAATGAATCTAGCCTATAATTACTCTGCCAGGTTATGAGGTATAAGGAAGTAATTTTAGAATATTGTATAATTGTACTTTAAACCCTAGATTGCGTTAAGTCAGAGGAGTAATTTTTCAGGTCTCCTATGGTAGGGTTAATTTTTTCAATATAGAAATGTTTAATTCATCATGCAAAAATTTGTGTGTATGTTAGACCTCTTTTCCATGCCCCCAGTATTCCTTGCTTCCATCTCCCCATGTTCATCCATAGCATATGCAGTGCACTTGTGCATGCTTGTTTATACACATGTGCAAGCATGTGGGTACACATACACACACACACACACACACACACTCAGAGTACCTGCAAACTAAACCTAAAGCGTTGGTTGCTCAGTTATGTCTGACTCTTTGCAACCCAATGGACTGTAGCCCACCAGGCTTCTTTGTCCATGGAATTCTCCAGGCAAGAATACTGGAGTGAGTTGCCTTTTCCTTCTCCAGGGGATTTTCCCGACCCAGGGATCAAACTCCGCTCTCCTGCATTGCAGGAGGATTCTTCACCAAGGAAGCCCTAGACTAAAGGCAAGCAGGTATGATTGGTCACCATTTACCTTATGATTTGGATTTTTAAAAAAACCCTCTCTCTTCTATTTTTCTCCTTCTGAGAAAACTAAAGAGAAATGAATTAACATCCTCATATTTACTGGCCTCATGCATTCTCTTTCTTCCCTCGCCTGTAAGCCTCCTAATCTTGCCAAGGTTTTCTACTATCTGCATGTCAGATGCAGATTACAAGCCCCCAGGGGCTGGATTCACACTGGCCTCTTGGCTTTTTTACAAAACCTTACATAGCCTTGTCACTGGCTTGATGTTCAAGCAAATAACGCTAGCATCCTTAGTAAGGCCTTTGCACTGAAAACCGTAGAAATTCAACCACAATGAACATGCTGAGAATAAAATCAGGCACTGCTATAATTATTAGGTCAGAGGCAGTTAAGCACAATTATTTCTGTACTGAACAAAGACAGGTGGGGATGTGGCTGGCTTTCCCATGAGAGGGCAAAGTGGGTGAGGGCTGGGGATGCTCAGTTGATAAAGCCCACACGCGTCCAACACCCACATGCCGCCTCCTATGTATTTTTCCCATCTATGCTTATTCTTTCTCTTTGTTTTTAAAAGCAGTCCTAAATTCCTTAGCACTTTTTTCTGCTCTTTAAACTCTTTTCTGTGCTTGAAGGCAAGGACAGTAAATTAAGCATATCTAAAGACTAAATGCTCAAAATCACCTTGGATAATTGGCTTAAGGGCTTGGAACATACTTTTCCCTCCATTTCTAATCCTCATGCTACTTCTCCTCTGAGGGTACATCTGTCAATAGTTGATGGAGCTTTCTTGGGTAAGTGAGCTGTTGCTTGGGATGTTATAAATCATATTTGGAATCAAGTTTATTTTCAAGCTGCTTTTAAAGTCTCAGTGCTGCGCTAACCGAATAGAAAATGCTAAATGTTTGAGGGAGCAGCTCGAGCAGTGCTAAAGGCATGAGCTGGACTTCAGGAAACAAATGGAATTTGTACCCTTGCAGAAAAGAACACATCTCTGATCAGAAAAGCATGCAGGTCTGGCAAGGGCCTTCGGAAGGAAACTGCTTGAGTACCTACTGGGTGCTGAGCACGGTGTCCTAAGATTCCCTGATTGTGCCTAACTCCCCTGGCAGGTGTTCCATCACCGTTGCACAGGTCAAGCAACCGAGGCTCAGAAATGTGGATAATATCCCCAGTGCACGCGGCCAGCAACTGATAGACTTGAAATTAGAATCGGTTGGACTGTGAAGTGCTTGCCCTTCTTACTCCACACTAAGTCAGACGTAATCTGCGATAGGGTCTTCAGTCAGTGGCATCCTGGTACTTTTCATGTTTGGCTTTGAGAGTAAGGCCAGTGGCCCCTGTCCCCAAACCTAATAGCTCTCTCAGCTCTGCTTCAACCAGTGCAGCTCTGCTTTGATCTATTTTATTTTATTAGTTTTTAATTGAGTATAGTTGATTACACTCTTTCAGGTTTACTGAAAAGTGATTCGTGTACGTGTGTGTATATATATATATAATTTTTTTTCTTTCAAATTCTATTACAGGTTACTATAAAATGTTAACCCACCTGCCAATGCAAGAGGCATAAGAGACATGGCTTCAATCCCTGGGTTGGGAAGATCCCCTGGAGGAGGGCATGGCAACTCACTCCAGTATTCTTGCCTGGAGAATCCCACAGACAGAGGAGCCCTGGTGGGCTACAGTCCATGGGGTTGCAAAAGAGCAGGGCACAACTGAAGTAGATGCAGATTACAAGCTCCCGGGGCTGGATTCACACTGGCCTTAGTACATAAGATGTTAAGTATAGTTCCCTATGCTATACAGTAGGTCCTTGTTGGTTATATAAGTTTATGTAATAGTAGCGTGTATCTGTGAAACCCAAATTCCTAATTTACCCTGCACTCTGCCTTTCGCCTTTGGTCACTGTAAGTTTGTTTTGCATGTCTGTGAGTCTATCTCTGTTCTGTAAATAAGTTCATCTGTATCAGTTTTTTAACCACATAAAAGCGATATCATATTTGTCTTTCCCTGACTTCGCTTAGTATAATAATCCTGCAGTCCATCCATGTGGCTGCAAATGACATTATTTCATTCTTTTTACGGCTGAGTGATATTCCATTTTCTATATGTACCACTTCTTCTTTATCCATTCATCTGTAAGTAGATGTTTAAGTTATTTCCGTGTCTTCGCTGTTGTGAGTAGTGCTGCTATGAACATATAGGCATATGTGTATGTTTTCAAATTAGTTTTGTCCGGATACATGCCCTGGAGTGGGATTGCTGGATCGTATGGTGGCTCTGGTTTTGTTTTTTAAGAAAACTGCAGACTGTTCTCCACAGTGGCGGCACCAATTTACACTCCCACCAGCAGTGTAGAAGGGTTCCCTTTTCTCCACATCCCCTCAGACTTTTATTTGTTTGGTATAGAGAGCTTTGGCATGACACTTATCAACATTTTTGGTAAAAAAACTTCTGCTGAAAGAAGTTTAAAGGCCACAGCTGCATGAGAAAAGTAAAAATCAACTTTATAAAATAAAGATAGTGCATGTAAGAATATGTTTGATATGTAAAAAAACTGAGAAGTCTTTTACTTGTTTCTCTCCTTCAAAAGACACGCCCAGAGAACAGTCTGCACTGGCCTAAGTCTAAGTATTGCTGTAGGGAGAGAGCTAAACATGGACTCGAGAGTCCTAGGCTTTCAGTTTTGATCAGACGTGAACCTCCTGTATGCTGATCCTTTCCTCAGTTTTCACATTTATGGACTGGGATGATACCATGAATACTTTTCCTACCAACCTCAGAATCATAGTGTCATGATCAACGGAGACCAAAGATAAGTAGTTTGAAAGAGCAAGAACCTGGCTAAAATATAAGGTGTTTCTTACTACTGCATTTTCTGTTTTTTAGTAATTGATCTGAATATTTTAATCTTTCAGTGGCACAATGTAAGAGTTGAGGGTACTTTAGTATGGGCCATATGGGGGTGTAAAAGGCATTAAACCATTCTTAAAAGCTCATTCAGAACAATTATTTTAGAGATTATGGTTTATTAAGTTCCTAATATTCATCGTTGAGTTTTAGTTATTCACAGTTTTGGCTTCTGGCATTTTTTAAACTTTCTAGTGAAGAGGTGCAATGTGAATCCCTCTGGCTTTTGTCTTTCTTCCAAATTGTCAGGGCAAGTCTGTGCTACATGTGAAAGGATGAAATGACTGGTTTGAGACCAGAACTACCATCTGACGCCATCTGATTAAGGTGAAGAGGACTTGCCTCCTGCATGTCTGTCTGCTTGTCTTTCTTCCTTCTTTCCCCTCCCTTCCCCCTAGTTTTCTTCCCTCCTTTCCAGCAAACATTTATTAGACACCAGCTACGCGTGCTCAGTTGCTTTAGCCGTGTCTGGCTCTTTGTGACCCTGTGGACTGTAGCCCGCCAGGCTCCTTTGTCCATGGGATCCTCCAGGCAAGAATACTGGAGTGGCTTGTCATGCCCTCCCCCAGGGGATCTCCCTGACCCAGGGATCGAACCCGCATCTCCTGCATTGCAGGCGGCTTCTTTACTGCAGATCCACCGGGGAAGCCCAGGTACCAGCTACATGCAACCTGAATAGAAGATAGTGTCTGCTCCAAAGGCATTCAGTCCAGCATCTAAGCAAACACCCACTTCACTGCGGTCAGGACTGTGCGGATCTGCCTTCCCCTTACATGACACGGCTGCAAACAGCTCAAGAGCCTGGAGCACAGGATGTCCTCCGTGCCTGCTGGGATTGGACGGGATTTCTTGGGAAATGCTTAGTTACTAACAGAGTGGGTGATTTCCTCTCCACATTTCTTCACTTCTTTGTTTCTAATTCCCCTTGAACCCACTTGAAACCTACTCACTCTCTCAGGCCTTGTCGGTATACACGGATGTTCCTCTGATGAAATCCTGAGGCCTTTCTTTATTCCGTGTGCCCTTGGTTATCCCAGCTGCAGCTCTCCTTTGACCTCACGAAGACCTCCAGTCTGCAGACCCCTACTCCCTGATCCTCCTTCCCGTTCTTCCTCTGCACCTTCCTGCTGATCCCGCTCTTACCCTTTTGCCTCCTTCTCACTCCCTCTCTCTTCCTGTCCTCCCTTTGGGAAATTAGGGACCAGAAGGTTAGATCGGTTATGATAGGAGACCTGGGGAGAATGAGTGGAGATACTTGAGGAGAAAAACAAAATTGAGAACCAATAGTTTAATATTTTAACCGTCTTCTCACTCTTACACTGAATCCTCTTCAGATTTTCTGTAACAATCTCGACTTTGATTTTCAATTATTTTGGCCTAGAGAAGAAGCAAATTGTTTCTAAGTACGACCTGTGGGAGCAAGCTCTTTTTGCACACAAGATGGCCATTGATAGAGCTTGTCTGGGTGTGCAGTTAATGTTGCCTGGCACGACCAGACCTGTCTCAGGAGGATGCTGTTTCTTGAAGGTGTTCTGTGTTTCTGCAGTTTTAGGACAGAAGTGCCAACAAGCACTTCTGACAGCAAGGCCAGGTCTGCAGCATACTTCAGTCTAAGGGGTTGTTTGCTGTGAATTAAAATGAGAATTAAATTACAGAGAAAGAGTGAAATAAATGAAAATTGCATGAGCCTACTTGATCCAGCTCTGTACTTAATCATATCCACTTTTCCCTGTAGGGCTGTTTTTCTTTCTTGAATGCAGGTGGCAGGCCCATGCTGACTTGGCAGGTCTGGGTCAGGGGGAACAAGTCTTCAGGTCTCAGGGAGGTCTGCTAGCATTCCCTAGAGGTGTACAGAGCACACTGCCTTTGGAACCAGACTGCCCTGGTTCAAATCTCGGTTCCATCACTTCCTGTAGGTGAGCTTGGACAAGTGACTAATCTCTCTAAACCCGTTTTTATTTGAATTTTTAAATTACAAGACTTTACTTATATAATCATTAGTTATAAGACTTGGAATCACATGGATCACAGAAAAGGTAGGGAAAATTGGGAGTATAGAATGTATGTTTTCACATGGTTGAATGTCTAAACCTCTTTTTAAAAAGTGTTTTGTAAAATGGACGAATAAAATGATCCTTGTCCCAGAGTTGTATGAGCATTAAATGAGATCATGATAGCTCTGTATCTGTTATACCATGATAATGATAATATCTGGCATTTATTGTAGGTATTAAATTTCCAACAGAAAAATGAGATGTAGGACACTAAAGGAAAGCAAGCTGTTCCTCATTCACCTGAAGTTAGGTGTTTGTCCAGGGAAATTTATATCACTCCTGTTAGTGTTTGTTTTTCTTGAAATATCACCAGATAATCATACTAGCTAAGAGTCAGATGCTGAGATGGCTGTTTTAACTTTAATAACTCATTTGATTCTTCTCCTAATTCTGCAAGGAAGGTGAAAGATAAGACTTTCTTAGCTTTGCAAAGAGAAGACTAGTGAGGCTTAAAAATGTTAGGTTATTTGTCTAAGGATTCTCACCTAGGTCTTTCTGCCACTAAAATCTACATTCACCTCCCACACTATGGTTTTTGATCAGGTAGCTCGTCTTTTCTGAAATCACCTGCCACTTCCAGACTGGCCATAGAAATGTTCCCTTTTCTACCTCCTTAGGCAGTGGCTCAAAATTCAGGCAGTTAATTTATTCCTGTGTCTTCTATGAATTCAGGGATCCATAGCCTTCTGGCTGTTTTCCCGTAGGAAATGCCCTTTGCAGATCTAAAGCAATTCTTTCTGTAAGGTTAGGCTCAGAACCAAGACACATCTTCTTTAGTGATGATGAATACGCTATTTAGTGTCACATGGCTCTCTCCTTTTATGAATTTTTATTTGTGCATTATAAACAGTATAACATTGAATAGCACTTAGTCATATTTTAAACTGAAATAGTAATCATCACCTCATTTATTGAACACTTGCTTGTGCTAAATTGTTTTTAAGCATTATCTCAGTTTATCTCATGAGAACCCTACTAGTTAGGTTCATCTATTATGTTCCCCATTTTACAGGGGAAGAAACTGAGATGTAGTGAGGTTAAGTGACATGCCTAAAATTACAAAGATGGTGGCTCCAGGATTCAAATATTCTCACTCTGGAGCCCAATCTCTTACTCAATGCATCTGCCACCTCCTTCAGTCTTGTGCTCTCAAATGCAGTGTGAGGTGGTCCCTAGCATGAATCCTGTAGGACCCAGCACTTAACGAAGGGAGCCTGAATGATTGGTTTGTCAGTGGATGTTTTGAGGAACTATATTGTGGCATTAAGGATGATTCAAAGGCCAATTCTAACCCTCACCTGGCTATCTTCCTAGGAGCATGTCATACCACATAATCCATAGGAAGTGCTTTGAAGTCCCTCTGGCCTGCAGAATGAGGGATGGGGAGATATTGAATTGTAATTAAAGACAGGGAACAAATCAATGGATGGGTGTTCAGTAGCTTGAATTGATGATACTAAGTTTCCACTATTCCATTTCTGATGGTCATTTGGATCCACTGATCATGTTTACCTTCATGGCTTTTGGGAGAAAATGTTTCAGTTTCTTCCATGTCTGAAGAGAAATGCATGCAGCTATTTTCTTGAAAAGATGAAGTTGTGCACGAATGAGGAGATCATTAACAAGGAGGTTAAGGAAACAAAGGAAATTGCAATCAATGTAATCTGGTTCTCTGCATGTAAAATCAACATAATCACAGCAGTTGCTTGAGTGTTTACTATATGTCAGGCACAGCTCTAAATACCTTTCATGTATTTTGCTTATGGAAATGGCAGCCCACTCCAGTATCTTGCCTGGGAAATGCCTTGGACAGGGGAGGCTGGGGAACTACACTCCCTGGGGTCGCAAAGAGTTGGACATGACTGAGCCACTGACACTTTCACTTCTTTTAATCCTCACAACTCCACAGGGTAGGAATAGTTTTCTTCGGATTATTATAGTTTTATAAATGGTCTCAGAGAGATTAAAAAATGTGTACAAGTTGACACAAGGCCAAGCATTATCAGTTAGTTGGCCTGACACTGGTGAACAAATTCTAACCTCTTACTGTCTCTGGTAGGCTGGAGAAGATGGAGGGTAACTTCTCCTTGTGGGTTTTAATGGGGAGGGGACAGGAAGGTGAACAGAAAGAGAAAGGACTTGCCTAACATGTGGCTTCCCTGATACCAAGCTCAGCTGGTAAAGCATCTGCCTGCAATGCAGGAGACCCCAGTTCGATTCCTGGGTAGGGAAGATCCGCTGGAGGAGGGATAGGCTACCCACTCCAGTATTCTTGGGCTTCCCTTGTGGCTCAGCTGGTAAAGAATCTGCCTGCAATATGGGAGACCTGGGTTCGATCCCTGGGTTGGGAAGATCTCCTGGAGAATCTTAGGCAGTGGGTAGAGAAAGGCTACCCACTCCAGTATTCTGGCCTGGAGAATAGTCTGGACTGTATAGTCCATGGGGTCACAAAGAGTCTGACACTACGGAGTGACTTTCACTTTCACTCTCAACATGTGTTGAACTCCCAGTATCATGAAGGCACTTTGTATACCTAAAACTCCTTAAGATAAGTATTATTTCTTTGCTTTAAGATGAGGAAACCAGACTGCAGATGATAAGCAATTTCCTCAGTATCACTCTGTTGGCAAGTGTGGAACTTGGCTTTGGGTCAGCCTGTCCTCTTCCTTCCACCTTGGAAGGTTTAAATAGGAGATCCGTTTTGTTCCATAAGGTTTCTATGATCCATGGCAATATATAAATTCTATGCTCATTTCCTTTTGATAAATAGCTTATGTCTTGGAACCGTATTTCAGTAAAAAAGTGTATTTGCTGCAAAAAATGGTTTAATAAAATTTGAGCGGTACAGTGAAACCAAAGGTCACCAGCTGGGTCAAGGTTGAAATGTGGTGTTTTTCAGGTTTCTGTATCCTATCCTTAACTCTTTCATCAGCTAGTTATTTGGGGAGGTCATAAAACTACTGTCTCTTCCTGGGGTTTACTTTCTACAATGGAAGAGCTGCATGAGATGGTCTCTATGTCCTTTACAATCGTAGAATTCTGTGATGGTTTCAAGGCCAAACTGCATAGAGTCTGAACTTTGAAAAGCCCTTGAGTGCCCCAGTTCCATCTCCCATACCCAACGCAGGCCCTCACATTGCTTGGATTCTTACCCCAGTCTCTTGGTTTTCTTTAGATTTCCAGTCTTGCTTCCACACTCCCAACAAGTATCTTGTTTGAGACATTCTTGTATTATAGAAGACTAAATAACCCATTAAAAAATGTTGAGCTATCATGAAGCTCTTCACTTACTTGGAGGAGATATGGAACTATCACAAGTATGGAATATAGGACCACCAGCTCTCATCTCAAACATTTTAGTAATGACCATGTCTTCATCTAAAGCACAGATCTGACCAGGTCACGTATGTGCTTCCGATCCTTGAATGGCTTTGTCCAAAGGGTCACATCGCAGTTCTTTTCTCCCTCTCTGCTTTGCCTTGTCCCTCGCAGCCAGCACTCCGTGGACACGCTGTGCTCTTCCTCACTTGTGTCTGTGCCATCTGCCCAGCGTGCCTGGCCACCTGGCTTGTTCCTCTTCATCCGAGATGTCTCAGCTCTAGTGCCACCTCCATCAGGCCCCTGCTTTCAGGCTGAGGAGTGGACCTGCCTTGTTCTCCAGGCAATACTACTGCCTCTGTTTATCTTGCAACTACATGTTTTCTTGGTTTCTCCCTCCAAATAACAAGCTCTGTGTCTTCGTCATTGTGTATTCCCAGTACCTTGCATGGTCTCTGGTGCACAGTACATGCTCAATAAATGTTTGCTGAATAAAGGAATAGATTGACCTTTCACTGATAAGGAAATAGCAGCTTTTAATTGCTAAGACATTCTTCTTTTTAACCACCTGAAAGTTCTTTGTCTCTTGGCCTAAATTTGACCCCTGGAATTATTCAGAATAATTCCTTTTCTTCCACAACAATACAATCTTTTCAGTATTTGAATTTGACTAAACCATCTGTTCTTTAGGCTAAATATCCTTAGTTCTTCCTCCTGAGCTGAATATGATTAGTTCTTTCATATGTCTTCCTGTGCCAGTTTTCACATTTCCTTACCACCCTACCTGGCCTTTCTCTTAACATGAGAGGCCCAAATCAGAACTGAAGATTCCAGGAATTATTCCAAGTGGCAACCGACCCCAGAGGAGCAATCCCCTCTTCTGCCTTGGACCCTAAACTTAAAAGTTACCGAGAAATTGCATAAAGTAGCAACTGACTTTGCCAATGCAATACATATAATAAAACATATATGTAGCAACATGTATTACCATATTTTCAAAGTAATAAAAATGTAACAAAAATACTCCTGGTTACTTACAGTAACCCTGGAGTGGGGGTAAGTACTGGTGTTGTTATCACCCCTTGACAGGTGAGGAAACTCGGAGTGAAGAGACGGTAGTGTTACTTTTTGAAAGACTTGAGTCCTGGACTGACTGTGGACTCATATAGAGCAAGTCCCGTGTTCTAAAGCACTGATGCCCTGTGGGCTCTCTGTGAGCTTCTCGACTCAGTGCAAAGTGTACTTGTTTCCAAGTTGAGGTACTTAATGTTTATCATGCCCTCAAAGGAATCCTTGACTCCAAAGAAGTTATGAACCATTGTGGTAAATAAAGGTAGACTGACATGGAGCTTGTAGCCAATTCAAACACCTAGTTCATTTTCCTAGGCTGTCTGCCACTCTTAAGGGGCTTGCTTGGTAGCTCAGCTGGTAAAGAATCCACCTGCAATGCAGGAGACCCCAGTTCGATCCCTGGGTTGGGAAGATCCCCTGGAGGAGGGAAAGGCTACCCACTCTAGTACTCTTGCCTGGAGAATCCCCATGGACAGAGGAGTCTGGCAGTTCATGGGGTTGCACAGTCAGGCACGACTGAGCGACTCAGCACATAGCATTCTTAGTTTTCTTTCCTTAACTTGTATAACCAGTTTCCTAGGTTTACCTTTAGCATTATTTGCTTATGTCTGCTGAATTTCCTCTTAGCAGTTCCGTCTATCACAGTGCCATTTCTTTTCACTAGCGCACCCCTGTTAACATATTCGCTATTTAAAAAGAATGATCTATTGAGCACTGTCTCTTTATCTTTATTGAAATCATTGCTGAAATGAGGGCTGACCCAGGGGAGGGTTAATGGCTATGAAAATCTTTTGCATTTATTTTTCTCCTCAGATTGCTCCCTGGGAGTTCAAGAGTTAGTCTAGATAATCTGTTGTTCTCAACAAGTGGTAGCCTTGCTGTGTCTCTAATTCTAGATTTCCGAGAGTACACTCACCATGCTTTGTACACGAGGCTCTGTCTCAGTGTGGTGTGTTCCACAGGCCCTTCCATCAAAGGCCTGATGATTAACCGAGAGTCGTTTTCTTCTTGTAACTTTTTTAAAAAATTAATTTTTATTGGAGTATAGCTGCTTTACAATGTTGTTTTTTTCCTACTGTCCAGAAAAACGAATCAGTCATACATATACATAACCCCCCTCCCTTTTGGACTCCCGTTCCCATTCAGCACAGTGCACTAAGCCGCGTTCCCTGTTCCATAGAGCAGGATCTCATTGCTTATCTGTTTATGCATAGCTTCAGCGGTGTCTTCTTGTAACTCTTTGGAAGTATATCCCATCTCCCATGAATCCCCCAGCCATTTCTCAGAAACCAGACTTCTGTGCAGTATCAGGTCACAGAAATGAGATCAGCCCCAATTTTTCCCTTCAAGTTTTCAAGTTATTAAGAAAAAAAAAAAAAAAACCCTACAGAACTCTGTTATTAAGTTTGGAACAGACTCAAGTCTTCCTGTTTATCTTCCAGCAAATTTGCAGTACTGCCTGCATCTGAAGACAGCAGAATATCCTTCAAGTGTACGTATTTTCATTTCTGGAAGAAAAATGACCAATGGCCTTTGCTTTTTCTTCAGTTGTTATACTGCATTTTTAAAACCTTCTTTGTGATTGGTAATAATCTACACCTTTGCATTATTTTTAATCTTGTAGTTCTTGTACCTATGTTTTGTCATCTCTGATTTTCCTCCTTATTAACAAGTATTATATTCATGATTTTTAGGTTTTATTTTATCTCATTTTTCAAAGTGATCTTTTCCCATCAAAAGGCTGATTGAGTCTGATTCTCCCATTGCATTTCCTCTCCTCTGCCTTTTCTAATAGCATTTGGAACTATTTATTCCCCTCACTTTGATGTGAATTGTGTTGTTTTTGTCACTACTCAGAAAACATGTAAGTGTTGGCTCATGATTGCCTTTAACTTTTAACAACTTTCAGCATCACCCCCACCTTCACAAGCAAGTAAGTACGTAAGTGCTTCCATAGCAATCAACACTTTGCTTATCCGTTTCTAAACTGGGAGACACTGGACTCTTTGGCCTTTATTCTAGAGTCTTATGGGGAAGACATTTTTGATGTTATTGTTTCAAGGCTTACTTTTCAAAAGTTTTCATTATATACTGGGAAAAAGAAACTAGACTTGGGTTTGAGTCTCAACTGGGAAAAAGAAACTAGACTTGGGTTTGAGTCTCAACTGGATCACTCACTAGCCTTGTTCCACTGGGCACCTCACTTTTCTTCTTCAGTCCTGCAGGATGGCCCTGCATTTAAAACGGAGTAGCAATGCCCGCCGGGCACTGCCCAGGGACTATTGATAGCATCATTTGAGATGAATGATGTGAAACACTGTTAATTACACAGCCCTCTGTAACACTGGAGCTTCCCTTGTAGCTCAGCTGGTGAGGAATCCACCTGCAATGCAAGAGATCCCAGTTCAGTTCCTGGTCTGGGAAGATCCCCTGGAGAAGGGAAAGGCTACCCACTCCAGTATTCTGGCCTGAAGAATTCCATGGACTGTATAGTCCATGGGGTCACAAAGAGTCGGACACCACTGAGTGACTTTCACTTTCACTTTCTGTAACATAGCAGGTACTGTCTTTGCAGGCAAAATAATGCTAGGAATTACTGTGGCATACTCTGGTCATTCTCAATCGTGCTTAATATGTCTTGTAATTTCTAAATATGATTATAGGATTTTGAATTCCTGTTTCTCCTCATACGTCTCTGTGCCATTCCTGCTTCTCATTCTTTCTTGTTGAAGACTCAGGACCTGGTCCTGACTTTTTTTTCTCAGTTACCTCATCTTTGTTTTTATTTAAAAAGAAAAAAATCTTACTGGAGTATTACTGCTCTACAGTGTTGTGTTAGTTTCTGCTGCTCCTGCTGCTAAGTCGCTTCAGTCGTGTCCGACTCTGTGCGACCCCATAGACGGCAGCCCACCAGGCTCCCCAGTCCCTGGGATTCTCCAGGCAAGAACACTGGAGTGGGTTGCCATTTCCTTCTCCAATGCATGAAAGTGGAAAGTGAAAGTGAAGTCGCTCAGTCCTGTCTGACCCTCAGCGACCCCTGGACTGCAGCCTACCAGGCTCCTCCGTCCATGGGATTCTCCAGGCAAGAGCACTGGAGTGGGGTGCCGTCGCCTTCTCCGCGTGTTAGTTTCTACCGTACAGCAAAGTGAATTAGCTATACCTCCACGCATATACCCCCTCTTTGAATCTCTTTCCTATTTAGGTTACCACAGAGCACTGAGTAGAGTGCCCTGTGCTGCACAGCAGGTTCTCGTTACTTATCTATTTTATACATAGTGTCAATAGTGTATATATGTCCATCCCATTCTCCCAGTTCATCTCCCCTTTTCCCGCTTGGTATCCATATGTTTGTTCTTAGGTCTGTGTCTCTGTTTCTGCTTTGTAGATAAAATCATCTATACCAGTTTTTTCTGGATTCTACGTATAGGCATTGATATATGATATTTGTTTTTCTCTCTCTGACCCGGTCCCCATTTTAAGTTCATTCATCATTTTGCTAGTGAGCCCTGCCCGGGCATCCTCGATAGACAGAATCCTAGATGTGGTCAACAGCATGCCTTGACTTTGATTTTTCATGTCCTTTACAGCCATCCTTTGCCCTGACTCCAGGTGTAGTCTTGTGACTTGCTTTGGCCCATAGAATATGAGCAGATGTGATGGAAGCAGAGCCTTGAAAACTGTGTTGGTGACTGTGCTGCTAATACCGTGTGAACGTGCCCAGGTTAGCCTGCAGATCCTAGGAGGAGGGAGGGTGACATGTGGGCTAGAGTGGAATGTTCCAGTCACTCCAGTTGAGGCCAACCCATATCAGACAATAACCAGCTGACCCCAGATATGTAAATTCTCTCTGCCAGATCACTAGAGTGATGCCCAGCTGGCCCTCAAGAATGTGAACAAAACATTTATTGTTTTGTGGCCCTGAAGTTTTGAGGCTGCTGCACATTTTAATTATAGCAGTAGAACATGGGTATAGTAGTTGTCATAACCACCTGACTTTAAACCCTGCCTACTCTCAGAGCTTGTGATCCTGAAATGTATCATTACAGGCAAAACTTAGGGCTTCACAGGTAGCACTAGTGGCACAGAACCCACCTGCCAATGTGCATAGACTGAAAGAGACGTGGGTTTGATCCCTGGGTTGAGGGGGCCTTGCAACCCACTCTAGTATTCTTGCCTGGAGAATCCCATGGACAGAGGAGCCTGGTGAGCTACGGTTTATGGGGTCAGAGAGAGTCAGATACAACTGAAGCGACTTAGCACACATGAGGCAAAACTGAAGTTTCATAAAAAATAGAGGTCTAGGGAAGACGTGACTAAAATACTATTAAATATATTTTTAAATGCACAGGTTCTTCAGCCTCAAGAGCCTTCTCCAGGGGGGCAGGTAACCCATCTCTTGAACCACCTTTATTAGTTAAGGAGAAATGACTTTGGCATTGCAATTTGCTGAAGCAGAGCCTTATACACATTAGGCTGTTCAGAATGTGCCACTTTTAAAAGTTTTCTGTGGACCTTCTTAGTCTGAAAGGAATGCATTTTTACTCCTATTTTCCCTCTTTTCAAATGTCAAATTTCTGACTGTTAAAGTTACAAGTCTTAAATCATCTTTCTATATTGTCCCTTAATCTCTCCTTCCTGTCCCCACTCCTTCACTGGATAAAGGTGCTGCCAACTGAAGGAAGAAGGTTGGAAGCTCATAAAGAGAGATAGACATTAATTTTAGGGCTGAACCCCCTGTTTGAGCCAAGTCCCAATTCATGAGCCAAATAGTGGGCAAAGAGACTATAAAACACCAAGCAAGTGTAAGGGCAGAGGGAGCCAGGACTGCAGAGAACACTGCTACACTGCGCTGAGGTTTGGGCCCGCTGTGCTTCTAGGCACGTGGGGCATTGTATTTCTCGTCTAGGCTTCCCAGATGGCTCAGAGCAAAGATTCTGCCTGCCAGTGCAGGAATTGCAAGAGACACAGGCTTGATCCCTGGGTTGGGAGGATACCCTGGAGAAGGAAATGCCAACCCTTTCCAGTATTCTTGCCTGGGAAATCCCATGGAGAGAGGAGCCTTGGTGGGCTACAGTCCATGGGGTTACAAAAGAGTTGGACATGACTTAGCAACTAAAGGCCAAAAATTTCCCCTCTGCCTCGGAGCTGGATGTGACCTTGTGAGTTGCTTTGGCTGATACATTGTTCCTGGAAATGACATGGGTCACTTCTGTGTTGAAGCATCCAATTATTGGTGCTAGACTTTCCAGCTTGCTTCTTCTCTTTGTAATCTGGAAGGCTGAGCCAATGTGCCAAAGACAGCTGTCAGCGAGAGTATTCTGGACTCACAATGGATTTTGAGTGAGGAATGACATTTTGTTGATCTTTTGGGCATTTTTACTACAGCATAACCTGCCCTACCTTGAGTAGAGTGAGTGTTGTGTTTCCCATCTGGATGACTGAATTCACAAAGATTCTCATGTCATTCAGCATGGGTGTGAGAGGTAGAGAGGGCTTAAGAACAGATCCTAAGTATCCCATTGCCCTGGGGAAATGTGGGGTAACAAGTGAACCTTGCTCAGTTCTGGAATAAAAATGTCTATTTTAGTGGAGAGAGAAATCCAGGTGTTCAGAGGGGTCTCAAGGTCATGACAAGGGGATGCAGCTGTCAGTGGCGGCAGGGGCCATGCAGTGTGGGACCAAGTGGGTGGAAGCCTGTATGGAGGTTGGCAACACAGAGAACCAGACAGGATTATATGTACATCAATGAATGTCACTGCGTAAGCACAGAGACACTCTCTCGTAGATATTACATTACTGTGTAAACAGTGGAGTTACAGGCAGCCCCAGGGAGAAGACAAAAGGAGGCAGTCCCTAATGTGATTGAACATAAAACAGATACTACTAAGAAATTACTGACATGGTTGAGCTTACTTAGAAGTGCCCAGATTCAATTTTCTATCAGGAAACATGCAGAGCTTGTGATAGAAATTATTTCAGTTAAAAAGAAAAATCTCAGGACTTCCCTGGTGGTCCAGTGGTTGCAAATCCACCTACCAGTGCAGGGGATATGGGTTCAATCCCTGGCCTGCGAACTAAGATCCCACATGCCGCAAAGCCCAGGCACCTCAGCTACTGAGCCCACCCTCTAGAGTCCATGAACTGCAACTATGACTAAAGGAAAAAAAAAAAAAAAGAAATTGTGGAAAAAAATTTCATGGTACGAATAAATGACATTAAAAAAAATCTCTAATATTTGCAGATCTGAGCTTGTGGGTATGAAAATCAGGCGCGCCTCATATTTTTATAAAAGGACTAAACAAAACTTTCAAAGAATGGGATTTAATGATTTTATTGGGGAACACAAAGCTATGTTATTTTACAACATGGTAGTGGTTGCTGCTGAGGAATTATTGTGGTCCCTCACCCTGCCTGGCCTCTTGAGAACCTGGGCCGTTGGACATTGGGCTATACCTACCTAGCTGTCCTGTGTGGTCAGCTTCTGTGGCTTAGGCATTTAGCCCCTGGATTCGTGTGGTGGGTGGGTCAGTAGCCACATGCTGGCTTCCTTAGGGGTAAAACCATGAGATCAGGCCGCTTTGCCAAATGATCAGCCAGCCCACTGCCTCTTGGTGTTCAGTGGCCCATAGCATTTGGGCTCCAATGTTGGATATATCAGGTTGTTTTGTTGGTTAACATTTCCTTGTTGGTGTAGAGGCCTTGCAAAAAGCATTAAAAAAAATCTATACCTGAGATTAAGATACAAAGGTATAGAACAATGCCATAATTTTTATTATGTTACACATTTGATAAATATTCAGAAAAATAAAATTAAGTTGCAAATAGTTTTAGCTTAACAGGTTAAAATAATCTTTCAAATGCCAAGAATGTGGCAAAGAAGAAAAATAGCATGCCTGGAGTGATGTAAAAAAAATCTCAAAAGAAGTTGAAACATGAGAATAAATTGTTTCATTACCATATTATTATATTAAATCTACGTAACACTTCATGGGGACAATTTGTGTGGGTGGATGAGAAAACTAGATGCAGAAAATAACTTAAGTCATGTAACCAGTAAAGTAGGAGACCTGTTTTTTGTTTTGTTTCTAACCATCAGGTCTCAGCTCCTTCTAATTTAGGTCCTTTCTGAATGGATTTCATAGCATCTGGTTTGGTGGTTTGGAGACTGTCCTTACGCTGTTGGTGTTCCTGATGGGGGTGGTGGTGTTCAGTCGCTCAGTCGTGTCTGACTCTTTGCGACCCCATGGACTGCAGCACGCCAGGCTTCTCTGTCTTTCAGTATCTCCTGGGGTTTGCTCAAACTCATGTCCATTGACTTGGTGATGGCATCCAACATCTGACCTTTGTTGGCCCCTTCTTCTCCCACCTTCAGTCTTTCCCAGCATCAGGGTCTTTTCCAATGAGTCGACTCTTCACTTCAGGTGGCCAAAGTATTGGAGCTTCAGCATCAGTCCTTCCAAGGAATATTCAGAGTTGATTTCCTTTAGGATTGACTGGTTTGATCTCTTTGCAGTCCAAGGGACTCTCAAGAGTCTTGATAGGTGAGACTGCTTTAGACAGACTCGGACGAACACTATCAGAGTTTTCATTTATTGGTGTTTTTTCTTGGATGGACTGTGGTATGGGGAGGCAGCCTCAGATGCTGCATACACAAAATCCCCACATAAGTTTGCCACGTCAGTGTTTCTTTGTCTTGGCTGTGCATTAGATTCACCTGGGAAGGTTTTTTAAACCTTTCTGATACCTGGGACCCACTTCAGTCCAGTTAAATTGCAATCCCTGGGGATGGAGCCTGAGCATTTAAAAAGGATCTTTGGTGATTCTCACATGTAGTCAGGCCTGAGAACCACTGGCTTAAGTTAACATTTCAACACACTGAAAATCAGATTCTAACAGGATAAAGCAATTAGCGCAGGTGCTAAGTCAAGCCGCTAAGCAATCTGTGGTATCACAACAAGTAATCAGCTGTAGGAGGTAAAGAAAAGAACTCTAATCAGTCTTTAGGAAGGACTGCTGGGATTGGTACCTCAGTATGTTATTCCGAAACTTGAGAAATGCATGAGCTCTCAGTTTCAGGATTGGCATTGAAATGTCTTACCAGTTCAGATTTTTGAAAGTGAGAAGGGGGAAAATAAATTAGGAAACTCAATGGGGACTGATGCTTTGGAATCTTCTCAAGCTTTCAAGTTTGTGAAGCAGTGTCTGATCAGGAATGGCGTGTCTACATATTCATAGAACCATGATCAAAGAGGAAGCCTTGTGTACCAGGCACATGCTCAGGGCTGGGGACACACCGAAGCCCATCCCTGCCAGAGAGGACTTTTACAGTCTATCTAGAAAGACTGGATATGTATTATGAGTGACCTTAAAGTTAGGGGACGGAATCCTCCAAATACTGCATTTAAAACCCAACTCCTCATTTAAAGTCATATCTTATGCTTAAAAAGGTGTTATATTTAATTATAGTAAGATATCCTAAGGACTTCTCAGGTGATGCTAGTGATAAAGAACCTGCCTGCCAGTGCAGGAGACCTAAGAGATGTGGGTTCCGTCCCTGAGTCAGGAAGATCCCCTGGAAAAGGGAGTGGCAACCTACTCCAGTATTCTTGCCTGGAGCATCCCATGGACAGAGGAGCCTGGCAGTTTACAGTCTATAGGGTCCCAAAGAGTTGGACACAACTGAAGTGATTTAGCATGCATGCATGCACAGGACATCCTAAATGTTAAATGAGATTACATATCTCAAATCATATCATATTGTGAAAAAAATTAAATAACATCACCTGTTTCCCTTATCCGTGCTTCCGTTGAATACCAGCTTGTCAATTTTACCTTTTAAAAAATTTTGAAGTCAAGATGAGTTAAATGTTTTATTAGTTTCAGGTGTACAGCATAATGATTTGATATTTTTATATCAATAGCTTATACTCCATTTAAGGTTATTATAAAAGATTGGTTATTTACCTTTGTAAATGACTCAATTCATCTTCTCTTTATCTTTAGTGTCTTCAGTTTGGGTATTTCTTACCTGGACCATAGGGAGAGTCATACCTGCTTGTAGCTTTTTTGAATTCTAGTCACTCTCAGGCTAGAGAAGCCACTTGCAGGAAAAGGTTTAACACCTAAAGTGTGGTGTGCATACGACACCATGGACTGTACCCCACCAGGCTCCTATGTCCATGGGATTCTCCAGGCAAGAATACTGGAGTGGGTTGCCATGCCCTCCTCCAGGGAGTCTTCCCTGTCCAGGGATTGAACCCGTGTGAACTTAGTTGTGTCCTAAGTCCCCTGCATTGCAGGTGAATTCTTTATCACTGAGCCACCAGGGAAGCCCAAAGTGTGGCACACAGCCTTAATTATTCACGCCTTAACTAGCCACGTTTGCCTCATTTGGCAGCTAAGTTAGAAATGCAGAATCCCCAAGGCTCTACTTCGTACCACGTCAACCAGAACTGCATTTTAACAAGACCCCTAGATAATTGGTGCATGTAATACAGTTTGGGAAGCACTTGTGTGTCAGAGGGCTGTTAAAATCTGTCTTCAGCCTACTTTACTCTCTTTCTCCTTCTAGCCATTGTGTATTCCAGAAATACCAAACATACCTCACAGGGACCATCCTTCTCAATCCTGTCCTCTTTCTCTGGAGCAGTTTCCTTTGTCAAGTGTTCCCTGTCACTTTCTAGAGAGTCAATCCTACCCTCTTCTAATGACTTTCATTGTGTATGGAAGACTCTAGAGTTGAGATTGCTTTTTACCTGTTGATTTCACATGTCAGATGGTTATTACCTAAAAAGCGAGCGTTATATGTTTCTCATCTCAGTGTCTCTGGTTTGTAGTACAGCAGGGCACACGACCCTGAGCATTTCAGATTCATTGTTCAGAATCTGATCTGATAAAAGCTGCAGATGTAATTCTGCTTCAGGTTCTGGGATGGTCAAGCCTGAAGAGAGTCTATTAAGCTGTCTTATTCTTTGTAATAGATTAGTTTTAATTTTCTTCAGTAAAAGCCAGTGGGTATCCATATTTTCCCAGTTTAATAGCTTTCCTCTTTATCCACAGTGCCTTCATTTTGGCCCAACCTTCTGCATTGGGCTTTTAGGTTGTATCTTAGTTTTATAACTTGGAGTTGTAACATAGCTCTGACATCAACGGGAGAGTAGGAAGCAGCTGGTCAAGGGTCATCTGTCCTCGTTGCTCTTTGGACTGGCAGCCCCTGCTCTTTCCTAGCTACACTTGGTCCCCGGAGTCTTTTGCTGGACTGCATATGCTTTTTAAACAGGAGGGAAGGGGACAGGGCACAACCTGTAAAAGACTGACATGGCCATAGGACATGACAAACTGGTTAGAACCAGCTAGGTCCAAGATGGAGGAAGAGTTGACTTGCAGCAGACCCTGAGCCTCATCATACACTGCTTGTGATATACTAGCATGCTAAGTGATACAACCACTGTGTCTTGTTGGTTCCAAGGCCGACTGTCTAAGACCAAAATGTGGGCAGTAGCCCAATTCCTGAAAATCTTTGCCCCTTCCCTCAATAATAGAAATGATCCTCCCACTCATTAGTCAAAGAAATTAGCCTATACACTTACCATGCCATATTATGAGGCTCTCTCTTTCACCTTCTGAGATGGTCCACATTCTGTCTGAGTGTGTTTCTCTCTAAGAAATCCACTTACTGATCATTTCATCTCCGAATTCTTTTGTGAAGAACCTCAAATTCACTGACAAAAGTTTCATCTGCCTAGACCCTCTCCCTCCTGCTTTTTCTAAGATACTCTGCCTGTTGTGTGAATTTTCTTACCTTTTACATCCTCCTTAAACTATCTGAGTTTTCCCAAGGAGAGGGTTGACAGGTTTAGCAATTAAAAGGATACCCAGTTAAATTTGAACTTCAGATAAACTATGAATAATTTAAAATATAAATATGATTAAGATTTTGCATGGGATGTACTTATAGTAAAAAATGATTTGTCATTTATATGAATTTAAATATAACAGATTACTGGTGTTTTTTTCCTGCAACTCTTCGAAGGGTTGTTTGGGAATCTTTGAGAAACTCACACCCTTTATCTTCCTGAAGTGAGGAAGTAGAATTGTCACCAATATGAAAGAGAAAGGGAAAAATCTGGGGAAACAGTCATGTGTTAAGATTTCATGGTGTTATCCAGTTGAAATAACTATACTGAGTGTATATAATGTACTCATTTCCAAGCAAAAGAGAAATCTTCAGTGGTATACAGAAACTTTGGAAATATTTCATAGGTACTTTGCATTTTCAGTGAAGTTGGTTTCAGTAAAGTTGGAAAGCAGCAGAGAGTGTTAGTAAAGGGTGTGTGTTATGGACTGAACCCCCCGCATTCTAATCCTGACTCTGTGTATGCATGCTAAGTCGCTTCAGTCATGTCCAACCCTTTCCAACCCCATGGACTGTAGCCCACCAGGCTCCTCTGTCCATGGGATTTTCTAGGCAAGAGTACTGGAGTGGGTTGCCATGCCCTCCTTCAGGAGATCTGCCCCACCCAGGGATCGAACCAGCATTGCTTACATCTCCTGAGTTGGCAGGAAGGTTCTGTACCACCAGCACCACCTGGGAAGCCCAGTCCTGGCTCCACCACTTACTAACTGTGTAACCTCGGGCAAGGTCATGTCTTCTGGGCCTCAGTTTCCCTTGTCTGTGAATGGAGATAACAATTGTATCTGCCAAACAGGGTTTTTTTGGTTGTTGTTGTTTTTTGAAGATTAAATGAGTTAATCCATTTTCTGTGGCACATGGTAAATACTCAATAAAAGGTTACCTGTCAATATTCCTCCTGCTACTATATGATCTCCCTAGTCACTGTGCTAAGCATGTTTCTGCTGCTACTGCTAAGTCACTTCAGTCGTGTCCAACTCTGTGCGACCCCATAGACTGAAGCCCACCAGGCTCCTCCGTCCCTGGGGTTCTCCAGGCAAGAGTACTGGAGTGGGGTGCCATTGCCTTCTCCGAAGCACGTTTCTAGGAAGACTTTTATATTCAAATACCAGTACCTTTGAGAAGAATAATAGGTAGGAACAGGACTTCAGACACAAGTGTGGTGTGAAGCTTGCCCCAGGTAATTCAGACAAAGTGCCTGTGGTCTTCCCTGGCCCAGCTGACTACCAGTGACTTGAGGGGCTGCATAAAACAAAGTTGCACAAAATGTCTTATACTCTTGAGCTCTGAGTGGATAGACTCTTTTCACATATATCCAGCATCTTTACAAAAATGTAATGTTTTGAAGTGGTTTTTGCTTTCTAAGAAGTATATTGCGCACAGGGTGGAGGAAACAGACTAAATGAGGTACTGCTTTGGTTGTTTTAACCTTATTTTCCAAATAAATTAAGAGAAAGACAGATGCACTTACAAAGAAATATTTTATTAATTTTAAATGCAAGCTCATCTCCCAATTGCCCACTCCAGTGTTCTTGCCTGGAGGATCCCAGGGACGGGGGAGCCTGGTGGGCTGCCATCTATGGGGTCACACAGAGTCGGACGCGACTGACGTGACTTAGCAGCAGCAGCAGCAGCATCTCCCAGTTATAGTGTAAAATAGATAGCTAGTGGGAACCTGCTATAAAGCACAGGGAGCTCAGCTTGGTGCTCTGTGATGACCTAGAGGGGTGGGGTGGAGAGTGGGAGGGAGGTCCAAGAAGGAGGGGATGTATGTGTATACGGCTGACTCACTTCACTGTACAGCAGAAACTAACACAACATTGTAAAACAACCGTGTTATTGCTTAGTCGCTAAGTTGTGTCCTATTCTTTTGCAATCCCATGGACTGTAGCCCACCAGGCTGCTGTCCATGGGATTTCACAGGCAAGAATACTGAAGTGGGTTACCATGCCCTCCTCCAGGGGATCTTCATGACCAAGGGATCGAACCCACATCTCCTGCATTAGCAGGTGGATTGTTTAGCCCTGTGCCATATCCACCCACCAATGTGGGAAGATCCCCTGGAGAAGGAATGGCAGCCTGCTCCTGTATTTTTGCCTGGGAAATCCCATGGACAGAGGAACCTAGCGGGCTACAGTCCCTGGGGTCACAAGAGTTGGACATGAGTTAGCAACTGAGCATGCATGCACATACACCAGGAGAGCAACTATACTCTAATAAAAAATAAAAATACAAAACAATGCATGCTAAAATGTGTTCATTTGAACTATTTTAAAATTAAATTAATATATGCCTTTTATTTAGGATTTTTGAAATTTAAATATATAAGTAGTCCTTGGTAGTTATAGGAGAAAAGTCAGTGAAGATAAATAAAATAGGAAAAAGCCTCAAAGATGAGATGGAGATAAGCCCTGTAGATATTTTATTGTAGGCATGTGATGTTTTGAATAACTAGAATATCTGTACAGTATATGTGTGTGTTAGTTGCTCAGTTGTGTCCAACTCTTTGTGACCCCATGGACCATAACCCTCCAGGTTCCTCTGTCCATGGGATTCTCCAGGCAAGAAGACTGTAGTGAGTTGCCAGTTCTTTCTCCAGGGGTTCTTCCCCACCCAGGGATCGAACCTGGGTCTCCCACATTGCAGTCAGATCCTTTACCATCTGAGCCACCATAAACATGTATCAGTCAGTTCAGTCATGTCCGACTCTTTGTAACCCCGTGAATCGCAGCACGCCAGGCCTCCCTGACCATCACCAACTCCCGTAGTTCACTCAGACTCATGTCCATCGAGTCGGTCATGCCATCCAGCCATCTCATCCTCTGTTGTCCCCTTCTCCTCCTGCCCCCAATCCCTCCCAGCATCAGATATTTATATAAAACCAGTGAGTTATTTTATATGGTATTTTATTTGATTTTATCACTTCACTAAGTCTTGTAAACATGTTTTTTTTTTTAATGTAAGTGGTATTAATGCAAAAGATTTGAATAGTCTAAGATAGTCTGAAGAATTCTGAAATGCATAACAATTACATGGGTGAATTTGATTATGATGTTCCAAATGATCTGCTTGATATTTTAGCAAGTAACAAAACCACTAGAATTTTCACAATATTCAAAATGTCATAATTTTGTAACGCTAAAATAATTAAAGCAGTTAGCATAAAACCCTAACTCATTCACTTGTTTATTTATTCTTTTATTCAGTTGTTCAGTCATTTAAATATCATTAAGGACATTATAGCCACTAGGTCTATTGTTATTTAGTCACTCAGTCATGTCTGATTCTTTGCCATCCCATGGACTGCAGCACACCAGGCTTCCATAGTTTTCACTGTCTCCCAGTTTGCTCAAACTCATATCCATTGAGTTCATGATACCATCTAACCACCTTATCCTCTGACACCCCTTTCTCGTCCTCCTCCCACTAGGTATGTAGTGGTTAATGAAATGGATATGGTGCATGCCCTCCCAGAGCTTAAAATCTAATTTGACAGTAGGTAATAAAGAAGTATACAGACAAATTAATGTATAATTGAAAAATTTGATAAGTAAATTAGTGTGTTATGATTACAGATAATCTAGAGATTAGTGATTAGAACAGGCTTAGATATAGTACAGTCAGTAAAGAATCTGCCTGCAGTGCAGGACACCCAGGTTTGATCCCTGGGTTGGGAAGATCCCTTGGAGAAGGAAATGGCAACACACTCCAGTATTCTTGCCTGGGAAATTCCATGGACAGAGGAGCCTGGTAGGCTATCGTCCATGGGGTCGCAAGAGTTGGACCTGACTTAGCAACTAAACCACCAGATATAGTACAAAGGTAAGAATTGCTATACTTGCGGCTCAGTGTTCTAATTCTCATCAGAAATCAAGGAGGAAGTTTTATTATATTCCTTTTACAGATGGAGAATGTGAGACTCAGAGAAGTCACATAAACAGGAAATTATGCTGCCATAAAATCTAACCGTGGTGTGAGAGAACATTCTGAAGTGCACGTTTCCATTTTTACTGCTTACCCACTAGGCCATTCCTGTTAATAGGGCTTTTTGTAATGCCAGAGTAGCCTGGAGTGATCCCTGAAGGTTAAAGTCACCGGATGTGGGATGTGCATAATTAGTAGTGACAGGTTCCATTCAATCTTCCTTTCCCATCTTTTATTTATTAGGGAACAACTCTGAATTGCATTTTAATGAGAGAAAGAACTATTGACTTTTGGACAAATTTTGGAATATTTGGAGCAGTGGATACAGGAATATATTTTAGCATCTTTACAAACATGAATTTGGGTAGCTGAGATTTGGGGATGAATGGAAGAGCACAGTTCAGGGTCATCAGTGCTACTAGCCCCTGGGTTATGGTGACTGCTATGGAGGACGGATTCCCACGCTTGGACAGTGAGTGGTGCAGCAGACAGAATAAAAATCCTGTAGAAAATAAGAACTCCTCCCCTCTAAAACAGGAATCTAAGATGTGCACTTGAATGGGCGCTCACATCCCATAGGTTTAAAAGCTGGCCTCAGAGCATCTATGATCAGGACTAGAATCTTCCCCAGAAAACGGCCCTGTGTGTGCTTTAACACAGAAGTTTGACTAGGTAATGGAGTCCCAGTGTTTTGCTCTGTATCATGGCATGATCACAGTGTATTTATCTTATGTAATTTCCCATACAGGTATTTCGATTTTTCTTCCATGATTACAAACAAGAAGAAAACTCAATCAATAAGATGTCTAATTGAATAGTATATCTTGTTGAATCTGGAGGAAACAGAATAATTAGCTGTTGGCTGTAAACCATCTGAATGTTGGAGAATATTTTTCCACCTGGAGAGACCTTGGAAAGGTTGGCTATGGATAACACCAGAAAACTGTGTCCTCCTCTCTTTTTATAGTTGAAGAAATTGAGAAGGGGCGCTGATACTCACCTTGGCCAGAAGCTCCCCCCATGGAGAAGTCCTCTCCATAGAAAGAGCGCCACTATCCTGTTGCCATTGTGAGGAACTTCACAACTATTTATTAGCCATCAGACCCACTGCTTTGGCTTATATGCGACTGAGATCTTCATCTTAACTCTGAAATGGGTAACTAAATCCATAGGGCTTGGGGTGTGTCTTAGATACTCTCTAAACCTTCTTGGGTTTGGGTGAACTCCAGGAGTTGGTGATGGACGGGGAGGCTTGGCATGCCGCGGTTCGTGGGGTCGCAAAGAGTCAGACACGACTGAGCGACTGAACTGAACTGAACTGAAACCTTCTTGATAGTCAAGGACAGAGGCAGTGGGATTTTAACTGGAACTGGCCTTGAGACCTGAAAGACCATTTATTGGTACAGTCTGTAAGGCAGTTTAAGCTTAGCTGGTTGAATTCCCTGTGTCACAGTTGAGAAGTTAGATGTTAAAAAAAAAAAGCAAATTCCATGTCAGGTCACCTTTAAGTAGATATTATGAAACTTTAAATACAAGTTACTTTTCTTCTTAGTGGGAGGCTGCTGAAGATTGCTAAGGTGACTCCCATTTATAAGGAACCAGAGTAAAAGATCTTGGCAGCTATTGTTCCTGGTAATCAGTTCCTTCTCTCCTATCCTGAAATTACTTCCAAGGTAGTTCATAAACAGGTTTACACTTATTTTATGGCTCTCTGTTTAATAGTACCTCCCCAGTCTGAATTTTGCTCAAGATATTTTACCAACAGGGCTTAATTTATTGGCTCCATTAGATATGGATACCAAGTTAGAGAAGGCTTTGAAGTAAGTGCTTTTTTTTTTCCACTAAGAAGATCTGCTGGATTTTTAAGCTCACATCTGTTACCTTGCATTTGGCAAGAACTAAGTCTGTTATTTTCCTTGAGAAAGAATAAAATGTGATACAATTCTTGTACCTCTCCTAGTACCTGGTATATAATAGATACCCAGTGAACAGTCAATGAGCATTTGTTTATTGACAATTTATTTAAAAATTTATTGGTCATTTACTCTGACCAGACACCTTGTCTTACACATAAAGTCAGTATAATACATCCCCATACTTCTATGAATGAATGACTCTATTGAAGGTCGTTATTATCTAGGAAGAAGCATCTATATAAATAATAGAAGAAGTAAGTGGAATAAGATGAATGTTTGATGGCTAAAAATAAAAGTACAGTTAAAACATTAAGGAAGGAAAAATTGCTTCGGTCTTAAGGTAATAATGGAAAACTTCATAAAGGAAATTCTCTCTGTGCCCCAACAAGGTATGTCACCAACTTTTAGAGTGTAAATGATATCTCAGTGTGCCACTTGGGCTAAAGGAAACATTTAATGTTGGAGTTATCCATGTTTCTGGAGAAGGAAATGGCAACCCACTCCAGTATTCTTGCCTGGAAAATCCCATGGACAGAGAAGCCTGGTGGGCTACAGTCCTCGGGGTCACGAAGAGTTGGATATGACTGAGCAACTTCACTTTATCCATGTTATTTCTTCAACATCATGAAAGGTTGGAAAGATTTGGTGTTTTTTAATCACAGAGCTCGTTAGTCCTGAGCCCGAGCTTTAGTGAGTCTGTCCCAGATGCTCACAACAGTGGTTGCTTTCTCTACAGAATAACCTGAGTTGTTAAGAGAGAGGAAAGTGAAGGAGAGGGAGAGAAAAATCTCTTTGTAGTGACTTTTTAGGAGTTCTCTAAATAGACAGCAGCAATAGAACATTATGTAGGACTTGAAAAAATATCCAAATGAAGGTTACGTAGACAGAGTCAATTACTTCTGATCCAATCTTAAGTGAAATAAAAACAGATCTAAAAATACACATGAGAAGCAATAACTTTGGTAAATTACATACAACAGAGTATGTAGTAACAGACTCCTGAGAAATACAGAAATGCATTATAACAATTGCTTTAGGATGGAGAAACCATTTTTTAAAAATTCCAACAATGATCATATTTTAACTGTGAAAACAGAAACTTAATTTTTTAAAACTAATTTTTATTGGAGTAATAGCTTTAAAACTTTACTTTTTAAAGAGAGACTTGACGTTTAGGAGAAAAACCTTGCAGGAAAATGAATCCCCTTCAGGATCATACCAAGGAGGGGGGAGAAGATCTCTTCACTTAGCTTTAGACATTTTGTCGTAAAGGATGGAGAAATGCTTTAGCTGTTTATCTTGCTGCAGTGATGTTTGATATGTGCACATTTGATATGTGCTCATAATACCGACAATGGCACCCCACTCCAGTGCTCTTGCCTGGAAAATCCCATGGATGGAGGAGCCTGGAAGGCTGCAGTCTATGGGGTCACGAAGAGTTGGACACGACTGAGCGACTTCACTTTCACTTTTCACTTTCATGCATTGGGGAAGGAAATGGCAACCCACTCCAGTGTTCTTGCCTGGAGAATCCCAGGGACGGGGGAGCCTGGTGGGCTGCCCTCCATGGGGTCGCACAGAGTCGGACACGACTGAAGTGGCTTAGCAGCAGCAGCAGCATAATACAGAAGTATTATTTTCTGAAAGCATTCTGAAACCATGCTAAGCTTAGTGGGTTCAAGGTCACACAGTTCATCCTGGCATACATGGCTCCTTGGAGGCAGGTTAAGGAGACCACACAGAGCTGACTCCTCTTGGACATACCCCATTATTGAGGTTCAGAGAAAACTCAGTCAACACTGTGATGGCTGATGTCAACTAGCAGAAAAGGTCGCTAGGAACACACTTCTACTAAAGTATTTACTAGCATTAGAAATCCTCAGAGTTAGAGTCTCCCTTAAGTCAATCAGTAACACTTGTTGGAATCTTGTCTCACCTCTTTCCAGGATATGGCTGACTCTGTGTTAGGATAAAACAATAGCACCTAAATTCTTTTTTTTCTGGTACTTTTTCCAGAAGAGTATGTGTGCATGTGCTAAGTCTCTTCAGTCATGTCCGACTCTTTATGACCCCATGCAATTAGCCTGCCAGGCTCCTCTGTCCATGGGAATTTCTAGGCAAGAATACTGGAGTGGATTGCCATTTCCTTCTCCAGAGGATCTTCCCGACCCAGGGATTGAACCGGTGTCTCCTTTTTCTCTTCCGTTGGCAGGCGGGTTCTTGACCACTAGCGCCACCTGATACCAACAGCTAAAACTTCTCATGAATAGCTTCAACTTACAATGCACAGTAGATTTACAATATAAACTATTTGTATAGTAATGATGATGAGGGCCGGACTAAGTTCTTAGAGAAATGGTATATTTATTAAACTTTCCCTTTGTGATTTCAGATCTAAATTATCCCTTTTATGTTACATGGCATAAAATTCTAGAATCTCAACTTCTTTCTTGCCAGAAGATTCAGAATTCTCTCCTTGAACAGATCTTTGATCTTAATTTTGATCCCTCTGAGACACAGTTATTTAAGGAAGCATTAATCTTGTTGGTCCCAACAAGGCTGACTTGTACTACGATTTCTGTATGTGTTTGTTACATGGCGTAAATAAGCTGTTTTCTTTCTGCCTGTCTTCGTAGCATCCATGAGTTATGCTCCTGCATCAAGTTGTGTCTGAAGTGGCTTGGGGGCTTGACCAAGGCAGGGGTGAGTGTCACGTCCCCTTTAGGCTCCCTTTCTCTTAGGGGAGTCGGCCTTCAGTTTTTGCTCATCCTTCTCACTCTATGTTCCCGACCCTTCTCTTTACGTTGGATTCTTTTTGCTGCATGGTCTTCAGATATGACACTCTAGTATGTCTCTGTGGTTCAAGTAACCGCTACCCTGCTGTCCCTGGAGGGGACTTTGGAGGAAATGTCAGCCCAATTTCATTTCTGAAGCAACTGGCATCTCAAATTCTGCCTTCAGTCACCTTAACCCAATTTAAAACTTTCTTGTCCTCACAGCTTTTATAGATCAGCAGCATATGTCTTGCCTAGCCATCAACTCTAATAAGAGCAGACAGACTCGTCTCTCTGAAGGTTCCTGTGGAATCAGCCTGCATCCATGTGTCATCCGACACAGAACCTTGTGTCAGGTTGGGAAAGTGAAATTTATCAGTTTGAAAATAGAGGACATCCTCAGTGGAGTTGCAGCCGTGCCAGAGTTACACTTTCCTCCAGAAGGGAATACACAAACATGGCCGAGCTGGCAGGAGCAGCCTGGGACGTGTTGTTGACTCCCTTAGAGGTCGAGTCTAAGACCCCTGGGCCATCTGGCACTGACAGCGGAGTCCTGACCACCCATTAGCACGTTTCCTGGGCTGAGCATTGCCCTTTGGCTGAACCCTCTAAATACAGTCTAAAGCTGCTGTTGCTTTAGACCCAAGAGTGTCTTATCAGCACTTTTTGTTTTTATTGTAATGGCCTCCTTTGGTTCAGATGCCACAGTGCTATGCCAGAAAGAGAAAAATAAGAAGAATAAGCAAAAATAAATTAAAAAAGCAGGCTGGAGATAATTATGCATAGCATAATCACTATTAGGTAAAAAAAAAGGTGCTGTGTTAGAAGGTTGTATCACTTCTTGAGCTGACTCTGAATTAGGATAGAGCAAAAACAATAGCTCTTAAATTCTGTTCTCTAATATGTCCACCAGAAAAACATACCAGCAGTTAATAAGTTCAGCTTGTAATACATAGTGAAAGTGAAAAAGTGTTAGTTGCTCAGTTGTGTCTGATTCTTTGCGGCCCCATGGACTGTAGTTCGCCAGGCTTACCTGTCCGTGGGATTCTCTAGGCAACAATACTGGAGTGGGTTGCCATGCCCTCCTCCAGGGGATCTTCCCGACCTGGAGATCAAACCTGGTTCTCCTGCATTGCAGGCAGATTCTTTACTGTCTTTACTGCAGGCTTCTACTGAGGGAAGCCTATCATATAGGCTTGTTTAATAATAGTGATGATGAGGATAAAGTTATTTACAAGGTTATAAGCTAAACATTTTGCATATAACTACTCCTTCAATAATCTATTGCCTCTATTTGATATTACATCAGAAACAAATGGACTTCTCAGGTGGCTCAGATGGTAAAGAATCTGCCTGCAGTGCAGGAGACCTGTTTTCCATCTCTGGGCTGGGAAGATCCCCTGGAGGAGGGCATGGCAACCCACTCCAGTATTCTTGCCTGGAGAATCCCCATGGACAGAGGAGCCTGGTGGGCTACGGTCCATGGGGTCATGGTTGGACACTACTGAGTGACTAAGCAGAGCAGACTCCTTCAATACTCTGAAGAGGCCCGTAAGGAGGGAATTATCATCCCCATTTTACAGATGACTGAACTGAAGCTTAGAAAAGTGACTTTCTTGAGGTCACTCAGCTAGTCATCGCAGGAAACAGTTTAATTGCAGGCTTTTTATGTATCAGTTAGTGTCTTATCAGGGAAGCAGAGTAGCTGTAAGTGACATGGAATACATCAGTCACTAAAGGGACTCAGTCTTTCTCAATTATGGGAGCTGGTGAAGTCTAAGGAAGGCCCTTGGCCCTGCATCTCCAGTGGTAGGTTTGAAGTCGCTGTTGCTAC
>NW_011494898.1:5858687-5865083 GCF_000754665.1 Bison bison bison
TTTTTTGTTTTTGTTTGTTTGTTTTTTTTAATGGAACTATGGGCCCCAATAAGTGCCTGCAGTTAGCAACTGGCAAGGCATCAGGATCCGAGGTGCTAATTAATTCTCTTGTCAGTCTGTTCCTATCTCTTCTTCTCTCTCTTGGCACAGACTTTTGTCTCCATTTCTCTCAGAGATTTACTGCATCTTCTCTTTGCAAAGTGGTCAACAGAATGACTTGGTGCTGTGAATCCTCATAGAGATTCCAGGATGCAGAATCTCAGTGACCCTACCTGGATCAAGGGTCCAATCAACCAGGAAGGAGTAGAGTGAAGACACAGAGGGTCATGGGTGGGCAGCTTCCTCCAAAAGTATGATGTAACTGTGATGGTTCTAGAGCTCTATGAAGAGTGAACTGCGGGAAGTGGTGATGGAAATGGGAGAGCCATGAAGACCCTCTTACATCTACTCATTTCTGTCATTTGGGCCAGTGTAATAGTGCTGGAGGTGGACAGATGTGTTCAGACTTTGGACATTTCTGAAAGTCGACAGGCTTTGCTAATTGTTTCTGAGACAGAGTCCCCTGAAACTGATCAGACACTGGAGTTGAAATCTTACTTTTTTTGTCTTTTTAAAATAAATTTTATTTTTTTAGAGAAGTTTTAATTTTCAAAGCAAAATTGAGCAGAGTATAGCATTTTCATGTATTCCTTGCTCCCACACGTGTACAGCCTCCCTCACTGTGAACATGCTGTATATGGTGGTACATTTGTGACCAATGATGTTTTTTTGACCCAGTTCATAGCTATGTTAGGATTCACTCTTAGTGTACATGTTTGTACATGTTTGTACATGTTTGACACATGTTTATTGACATGTATCCACCACTGTAGCATTAAACATAATAATTTCACTGCCCTAAAAATCCTCTGTGCTCTGCCTATTCGTCTTTCCTTCTTGGCGAATACTGATCTTTTAACTGTTTCTATAGTTTTTACCTTTCTAGAAAGTAATATATTTGGAATCAGACAGTGTGAAGTCTTTCCAGATTGGCTTCTTTTACTTAGTAATATGGATTTAGGATTTTTCCATGTCTTTTCATTGCTTGATAGTTCTGAGAGTTTACTTTTTAAGTCAACATATTTGTTTCCAGGGCTTCCCTGGTGGCTCAGCAATAAAGAATCCGCCTACCAATGCAGGAGACACGTGTTTGATTCCTGGATTGGGAAGATCCCCTGGAGACGGAAATGACAGCTCACTCCAGTGTTCTTGTCTGGAAAGTCCCATGGACAGAGGAGGCTGGCCGGCTACAATCCATGGGGTCACAAAGAGTCAGACACGACTTAGAGATCAAACAACAACACAAAATTTGTTTCCAAGTGGATATAAAAATGAAGACGACCTTGGAAGGATTACATTCTGTCTGGATTTTCATGGTTTTCAGATAATTGTAGAATCACTGTAGAGATATAACCCCATCTCCACTTCTTGAATTCATGAAAACAGAAGAACAGAGATTACAAAATCTTTTAAATTTAATTATATTTTAACCATAACCCTTTATCCAAATTGCATAGATCCTTTTGGAATGTGCTTAGAAAAGAAACTCAATGACTAGAACTCCCATTTGACAGATTGGGTTCATCTTTAGTTTTTCAAATGAATTAGGCTTAAGCTGAATGATTCTCACTATACTTGAGAATAACTACCCTCCCTCCCAGAAGAACATACATTTAAGTTGACAGTCTCTTGGTTCTGAATCTGCAGATGTCTGTATTTTGAACATACTCTGATGGTACACCTGTGCTGGAATTTTTGCAGACACTGGGAATTTGAGACCAAATGTCAGCTCCAAGTCTGATATTTATTGGCTTCAGTAACTCTTTCCTCATAACCTTCACCCAACCTTTAAATAGTTTGAGATTATTATATTTATCTGAGTGTTAGTAACAAAGTCATGACTCTGTGGTGGAGAACAGTATTTGAGTAACTGTGATGACTTGTTTCAATTCTAGAATATTGTACTTTTGTCATTTTGGGGCTTTCTAAGCCACTAACTCTTCCCCTTAATATATTGTAATAAATATATTTTTGTATTTTATCTTCATTTTTATAATTTCATCATCTTAAGTGAATTTAAAGTCATTTAACAAAAGGGAAAAGGGTAAAAGACTCTCCTTAGGCTCTAACACATTTAACTTCTAGTACTGAAATACTGTTATGCTGTTCTTATTTTATTGCACCTATTAATATTTATGTATAAATTCCTTTATAATATTTTCCAAGAGACCAAGTTTTAATATTATAGGCAGAACAATGTGACATGTATAATATAGTGAACATCGAGGCAATTTACAATAGTTAGCCTGCAGGTAAGACACTTCTTAGCATAAGATATCAGAAAAAATATATATCTCATCTTACTCCACAGACTTGAAATGGCCGCTATAGCCAAGCAGGTTTGAAAAGAAATGGTAACAAGCTTTATAGGAAAGGGTGGAATAGAATGAATAGAATAATCAGGGGCTGAGGTAGACTACATTGACTTGATGCTTATGGACTGATTTTGGTCAGATGTTCAGTTCAGTTCAGATCAGTCACTCAGTTGTGTCCAGCTCTTTGTGACCCTATGGACCGCCGCACACCAGGCTTCCCTGTCCATCACCAACTCCTGGAGCTTACTCAGTTAAAGCTTTTTATATCTGATCAAAGGGGTACATGTAGACACATTTCAATTAATTGATTTTTTTCTTCTTCTTTCATAAACGTTGAATATGAGTTTTAGGCATATTAAGCAGCTTGTCCAAAGTCATTTAGCAGTGAAGCACTAAAAGAGCTAACGTAAAGAACAAAGCATTACGTCTTAATTCTTGGATTTGCCATTCTGTGCTTGTCCTACTGTAGGCAAAGGACTTATACAAATTTGGCCCATACTAGGTACTAAGGAAACACTTGTTGATTGACTGAAACACTAAGCCTCAGTTTTCTCATCTCTAAAATGGGTATAAAGAATTCTACCCATAGAATGGAGAAAGTTTATGATTTACATGAAGATCTCTGAAAAAGTTTATTGAGAAGGCAAAAACTAGAGTCATTTAAGGATTCAGAGATTCTGGCTCCAGAGCTCACTTGTCATATTATTGTAAAACAGAATGTAAAAGCAGAGATGTGTCTCCTTGTGGTTAGTCAGCATGTGGTTATCAAAGGAGAATATTGAAAGCATCATAAAAATTCTGGAGAAGGAAGAGAGGCCACGCAAAGTTAACCTTGGGAAGAACAGAGGGTGACAGGGGCTAAGGGTGACAAAATGCAAGGCCACTGTCCCTTCTCTGCACTGAGCATCAGAGGATAATGTCACCCCTTGGCTTTTGAATTCTCTGGTGCTCTGCTTCCATTTCTGCTTTTAACTTGCCCCCTCCCCCCGTCCCCGCCTCTTTTTTCTAAAGCAAGCCATCATGTCATCCCAGCGAGGCTGTGGGTTCACCGGTCGGTTAGAGTGCTGCCTTTATCTCATCGCCAGCATATGGTCTATGGGGAATAACCCTTCTATTATTTGCACAGCTGTTGAGTAATATTACGTTAAAACATTACATGCACAATTATGTTCAATTATATGAAATGAATCTATTTTACCTAATGCTTATTCTCTAGGGTTTGTGCATCTTTAGTTACAGGAAGTTTAGCACAGAACAGCAGATGGTATAACACCGTGTTTGTCAGCTAATAAATTTAAATGTCATGGCACGCTACTTTTTTTTTTTTTTTAAGCATATATCTCTATATATCTCAGTCAAATGCCTCAGCTCGCTTTTGAAGGAGAAGAACACCTGTCCTGAGCTTCATGTGTTTATACCATCCTTTGGTGTGATGATGGGACCTTGGGGCTGGAGGGTGCATGGCATGAAGTGTTCTCCTTTGGTCTCCGGCTTCCCCCAGGACACCGCCTGTCAGAGGCACGTCTGTGACATTGCTCTGTCCTCCGCTCATCCGTTCTTCCAGCTTCTCATTCTCACCAGATGCTCATGGCTCTGCTGTGGCTGGGCTGGCTGTGTGTGCTGCTTGCAGTGATTCTAGCAAACTCCTCCGTGGTGTCCTGTAGCATTACATATTTACTCTATGCCTTGTGGCTTGAGAAATTTCTGTTCTACTGGCTCAGGTGCAATGGCACCCCACTCCAGCACTCTTGCCTGGAGAATCCCATGGATGGAGGAGCCTGGTAGGCTGCAGTCCATGGGGTCGCTAGGAGTCGGACACGACTTCACTTTCACTTTTCACTTTCACGCATTGGAGAAGGAAATGGCAACCCACTCCAGTGTTCTTGCCTGGAGAATCCTAGGGACGGGGGAGCCTGGTGGGCTGCCGTCTCTGGGGTCGCACAGAATCGGACACGACTGAAGTGACTTAGCAGCAGCAGCACTGCAAAATGGAGGAGGCTCACAAAGGCAAAAGACTGCAAGGTTACAGTTAGTTACATGAAATTTTCTTTTCAAATCAAGAATTATAATTGGAGCTGGGAAGAAGTAAGGATGCTTGTTAAGTAAGGATTAGTTGGGGTCTGAAATGGTTGCATAGTTACAAAGGGAGACCCTATAGTTACAAGGGGAGACAGGATGTTGTTCTAAATACAGCTGGTGATGTCCTTGGGTCAGGTACCGCTCAAAGAAGTTCAAGTTCTCAGTGGTACAGGGATGTGTCAGAGACCAGATCTTTGATTACTGCCTGACTGCAGTCATGTATGCCTGAACTGTGGTCACTCCATTTTAATTTCAATTTGTCATCAGGACTCAAGACTTCATTTCTTTGAGACTAAGTAGTCACTTTCTACCTGGATCTGAAAACTTCTATAAGAACATTATGTTTTTCAACTGATCCTGCTTTCTGCCTTCAGATTTGACAAATTCCTGTTCCTCTCTGACAACATGGACTGCACACTTCCTGAGCTTACGTGGCCTTTGAAGCGCACCAGAGGATGCCAGAGCAGTTCGGGTTTGCGCTGTGGACAGTAATGCCATGCCACATGCCAGGCTGTGATAGCTGGTCTGCCTGTGGATAGTAATGCCATGCCACATCGCAGGCTGTGATAGCTGGTCTGCCTGCCTTGAACGCTTATTTCATTCTCTTTTCATCTCTGAGAACTTCTGCTAAACCCCTGCTTTGTGAGATACACTTTATATGAAGAAGTTCATCCCATTCCCCTCCCCCCCACCTTTATCTACATCACCTGTTCTGATTTATGGTCTGTAAAGCTACTGAGTTTCATTAGCGGTTGGGGGTGAGGGGAGCGGTGAAAGGCAGGACAATGGAATGATGAAGAGACCAGGCCATGGGGGCCCAGGTCTGTTTGACACCTAATTCTGTCATATGTTGGTTTTCTAATGTTAGACGAGTTTTTCCTTTCTGAGCCTCCATTTCCTCATTTGTAAAATGGGAATAATAAATTTTACTTCGGAGAAATCTTGTGGAAATGAAATAAATCATTTCAAGCACTTACCATGGTGCCCGATGGAGAGTAAACACAAGATGAATAGTAGCTATTATTACAGCAGAGCGAAACTAATTGGGGATCCAAATTTACTTACTGAGTGAGCATATGGAGCTAACAATGACAGCTAACATTTACTGAGCATGTGTGTGGCCCTTTCTCTTCTGAGGCTTATCTGCTTCTGTGGAGCTTATGTTCTAGAATTTCTGCGGTTCCGCAGGTGTTGACTTTAGTGGACTTCTGGTGTGTGAATCCAGCTATGTGGGGATCTGGAAGGAGGAGGAAGCACCAGGTCCGAGTGCAGATGTGGTTCTGCCACGTATTTTTGCTTGGTTTTAACAACTTACTTATCCTTTCTGTTTTGCTTCCTTATTTGCTAGTGGCGAAAATAACAGCTTCCTTGTAGTGAACTGATAAAGGTGAAATGCTTGACCCATGGTAGGGAATCATGCTGCTGCCCCCACCCTCGTTCCTTTTTCTTTACTTCCTCACCGTTCCCTACCAAAGCATTGGTCACTCAGTCGTGTCCGACTCTTTGCAACCCCATGGACTGTAGCCCACCATGCTCCTCTGTCCATGGAATTCTCCAGGCAAGAATACTGGAGTGGGTATCCATTCTCTTCTCCAGGGGATCTTTCTGACTCAGGGTTTGAACTCCCATGTCTTACGTCTCTTTCATTGGGTTCTTTACCAGTAGTGCCACAACTGGGAAGCCCTTCTCTACCAAACTGACTTCTAACTTGCTGACATTTTCCTCAAATAGAGCTGCAGGCTTCTAGACTGTGGGAATTCTTTCAGTTCAGTTGAGTCACTCAGTCGTGTCCGACTCTTTGCGACCCCATGAATCACAGCACGCCAGGCCTCCCTGTCCATCACCAACTCCTGGAGTTTACTCAAACTCATGTCCATTGAGTCGGTGATGCCATCCAACCATC
>NW_011494898.1:5865369-5865731 GCF_000754665.1 Bison bison bison
GATTTCCTTTAGGATGGACTGGTTGGATCTCCTTGCAGTCCAAGAGACTCTCAAGAGTCTTCTCCAACACCACAGTTCAAAAGCATCAATTTTTTGGTGCTCAGCTTTCTTTATAGTCCAACTCTCATATGCATACATGACCACTGGAAAAACCATAGCCTTCACTAGACGGACCTTTGTTGGCAAAGTAATGTCTCTGCTTTTTAATATGCTATCTAGGTTGGTCATAACTTTCCTTTCAAAGAGTGTCTTTTTTTTTTAAATTTTATATTATTTTTAAACTTTACAATATTGTATTAGTTTTGCCAAATATCGAAATGAATCCGCCACAGGTATACCTGTGTTCCCCATCCTGAACCCTC
>NW_011494898.1:5865831-5869941 GCF_000754665.1 Bison bison bison
CCTGAACCCTCCTCCCTCCTCCCTCCCCATACCCTCCCTCTGGGTTGTCCCAGTGCACCAGCCCCAAGCATCCAGTATCGTGCATCGAACCTGGACTGGCGACTCGTTTCATACATGATATTATACATGTTTCAATGCCATTCTCCCAAATCTCCCCACCCTCTCCCTCTCCCACAGAGTCCATAAAGTGCTAGAAAGTGTTAGTTGCTCAGTCATGCCTGACTCCATGTAACCCCATGGACTAGCCCGCCAGGCTCCTCTGTCCATGGAGTTCTCCAGGCAAGAATACTGGATTGGGTTGCCATTCCCTTTTCCAGGGGATCTTTCTGACCCAGGGATCAAACCTGGGTCTTCTGCATTTCAGGCAGAATCTATACCATTGAGCCAGGGCCAGACGGGAGTGGTAATGCTTAACTGGGGATTTCCTTCTTTTGTAGATTTGTCTACATCTTCTTATTCTGCTTCCAAGTCCTAGAACATGAATTTCTGTGTGTTTTATCCACATTCTTACCAAATCCTACCAAAGATGACATTATGTTTAATATGGATGAACTAAAAAGAAAAAATAGATAGCCATTGTTGTTGTTGTTGTTGTTTTTTTTTTGTATAAGCCTGAGTAGGCGCAGTCTAGAGATCTGAAGCTTAGGCACTGTGTTGTCAGGGATATGGAATCGTCTGGAAGTCTACTTTGATTTTTACCTCAACCTGAGTACTGCCAAGCACTGGCTTGTGCCAAATGTCTTCTCTGACACCAGCAAGTTATTGATTTTGTGAGTGTCCTTCAACTAGGATATGAAGGTAGATATTTGTGGAGAATTTCAATTCAGGTGGCCTCGCTGTTCCGCCTAGTTCTCTCAGGCTGCCCAGTTTCTGGGACTTCTGGGATCTGGCAAGCATCACTAGCTTGGAGTTGCTTCAGCTGCATAAACTTGCATTTACTAAACAGAAATCTTCAAACTTAATAATTTTGTTGAAGAAAGGCATCTTATTTCTTTTTCCTGGCTGGTGGCTTGGGAGGGTATCCATTTTATTATTGTTCCTCTCAGCCCTTTCATGCTTAATGCTTTTATTGAGAGTGTGAATAATAGTCTCCTCCTCTGTTTCCTTTGGAAAAGGTCATTGTCCACCCTCCCCATGCCCCACCAAGTGTTAGAACTATGACATAACAGTGATAGAGACATTGAGACTTGAATAAACTAAAGGAACTAGAAAGAGAGTGGTTTCATGTTTAGGACATCTGGGGCTCAGTGGAATGATGGAGTTGTCAGGGCAACTGGAAGGACAGGCTGGGTTTGGACAAGGAGGGAGAGGAATCTACTGATGCTGCCTGCTGCTGCTGCTGCTAAGTTGCTTCAGTCGTGTCTGACTCTGTGCGACCCCATAGATGGCAGCCCACCAGGCTCCCCCGTCCATGGGATTTTCCAGGCAAGAGTACTGGAGTGGGGTGCCATTGCCTCCTCTGCTACTGATGCTAGCAGAAAGTAAACAGTAGTAGCATGAAAAGTCAGGAGAAAAAGACCCAGACATAGAAAAAAATCTGTCCTCAGTGCTGGGCAGAGTTGTCCAGCCTGTGGCCGGAGGGAGGGGGTGTTATCTTCTTGCTGTTGGATCCTGGAGGGAAAGAATAGGAATGACCCATGAAGTGTAATGTGGGAAGGTCATGATCTGGCCTCAGTAAGGACAGGAAGGAGTCTGAGGAAATTGATTGGAATTTTCCTCTTCATATGGGGCTTGGGTATGAAGGTTTGGTTACTTTTTGAAATAGTTTTTTCATGTTTTAAAAATTCATGCCCAGACATTCCCCTCCTCTGTGCTTATAAATTCCAATGGTGGGGAACAAGAATATTGCTTGATTGGAATGGGATAGGACAAAATATTTTCAGAGCCATGAAAGGTTTATGCTTTGATACAGGGATTTCTCTCCTAGAAATTGCTCTTAAAGAAATAATCTGATAAAGGGGTAAAGCTTTATGCACCATGATATTTGTTGCAGTACTGTCTTAGAGAAAATCTGAAAATTGCCCAGAAGTCCAATATTAGAAAAGCATGAAATAAGTTAAGCTCATCAAATCAATGGACTGTTCTGTAACCATTAAGAGTTATAATTGAAGAGTTTGCAGCAATAGTGGAAAAAATTGTTTATAACCTAAAATGAAAGCAAACCTACAAATATCGTGTCAGAGCTATATCCAACTGAGTAGCATTTATTTTCATGGTTAGGCAGAGATTAGAAGAATGAAAATAGAAACTTTGTGAGGGCGATGGGAATGTAGGTGATTTTGTTTTTTATCTTTTCAATGTTCTTTACTACAGTTGCAATGTCTGTGCAACTCTAGAATTTTTTTTTTTTTTGACATGCTAAGGAGGAAGTGGAGGTTGGATACAAGAATAAAGGCTTTTAGTGATTCTTCCTTCCTGTTTAACCGGACCTAATTGAGATTTTGTTAACTCTGTTTAGTAGTTCCTTGTTCTTTTGTTTTGCAAGAGGCTGGGTTACTGAGGGTAATTCCAGAGAGTTAAAAACAAAAATCTCTTGAAAAGTCAAGATAATATTTTTGTTGAAATGCAGTTGCAGCAGAAAGACACTGAATGTGGGTCAAGGAGCAATTTTCCAGTGGAAAAAGTGAAGATTGTTCTTGCAGATGCTGATGAAAATATCAGGTCTGCTGGATGTCAGCTTTCTCTGGGGACAGTATCGTGGATGAGGTTAGAGTTTGACCTTGAATATCCTTGAGAATGCACCGAGATTGGAGGCTAGCTGTGGCTTGATGAAAATTTAGATTCTTGGAGAGATTTTGCAAATTCTGGTTATCCCAGTTATGGGGGGTCATGGTCAAATATATCTCTGAGCTAAAAGAATACAGCAGCTCAAGGGCAAGGCTCGGCCTTAAGAAGCCTAAGAAAGGCTGGTGCCCAGTCCAGCCAGGAAGTGGTGTCAGAAGCAGAAGCAACTGGAAGCAGAGGAGGTGAGGGAAGCTGGCCTGGAGGTCAGCACTGGTCACCTTAAACAGGTGTGAGTGGGGTGGAGTGAGCTGACCCCTGTTCAGGAAGATTCTGGTGTGAACCCAGGCCACTCAGTGTGGGAAAAAGGGAAGCGTGGCAGGTGGGCATGGTGGCGGGGACCGTTGTAGCTATTATATTTTCTGAGGACTCAAAGTAGGCTCTCGGGGCCTTGCGTCTGTAATCTGTCCCCGCAGGGTCCCTGCATCCCCTGTACACAGTTGTACGCATGTAAGTACACGTCCATTTAAATGGATCCCTTCCTCTTTCTGTGTTTCAGTGTGTGTGCCTACTAGGGGAACACGGAGGAGGAGTAATTAGAGATCATTTAGTTCAATATCTTCACTTCTCAAAAGAAACCGAAATTTTGTAGGAGAAAACATACAAGTCCTTCCTCTTCCTGTCTTTGGTCTGGGGCAAGTCAGTCCCCAATTCCTTGCCCAGTGGCTGCTTGACTCTGCCAGGCTCTGCTGCCAGCCTGACAGCCTCCAGCAGCGCCTGGCACCTCTAGTTGTGTTTTCTGATTAAAAGCATGGCTTAGGGAAGACTGGCAGAGGTCTGGCGTACTGGGAAGCAGTTTGACTCGGGTTTTGGGTGAGGTTGTGAAGGTCTCTAACACCCCAGGATAAAGCACAATGGAGATATGAGAGCCAGCGGAGTGATCTGGAGAGAAGGGGTGGGAGGAATTGAGGGCCTGGTGAGTGGGGCTGAGGGTGTGTGAAATTCGGGCACCCATGGGAGCATAAAACACTGAAATCCTGATTGCTCAGGTTCAGGGAAAATGGAAATAGTCATAAAAAGCAAGCATCCCTGTCTCATGGTGCAGCAAGATTGTGGTCCAGGCCATGTGGTTTATAATCCTGAAAAATCTCTTCACCAGAGCTCCTAGGGCCTAGGGTTCTGCTGGGGCTCTAGCTGATGTACATGCGTGCGTGCTAAGTTGCTTCAGTTGTGTCTGACTCTTTGCGACCCCATGGAGTGCAGCCTGCCAGGCTCCTCTGTCCATGGGGTTCTCCAGGCAAAAATACTAGAGTGGGTTGCTGTGGATCTTCCTGACTCAGGGATCAAACCTGCATCTCTTATGTCTTCTGCATTGGCAGGCGGGGTCTA
>NW_011494898.1:5870041-5883378 GCF_000754665.1 Bison bison bison
GGGGTCTAGGTGATGTATACTGGTCTCCAAAGTAGGAAACACTTCAGAAATAGGCTCTGATCTCCTTTGTCTCTTTAAAAGAAAACACTTGTTTTCTTATTTTTTCTTCTTTCTTCTTATATCTTTTTTTTTTTTTTTAAGAAAAATAATTATTTCTTTATTTGGCTGCTTCAGGTCTTTGTTGTGGCATGGGGGATCTTTAGTTGTGGCATCTGAACTCTTAGGTGGGATCTAGTTCCCCAACCAGGGATCAGACCTGGGCCCCCTGCATCGGCAGCATGGAGTCTTAGCTACTCCACCACCGGGGTAGTCCCTTCTTCCCTCCTGTGCAAATCCTTAGCACCCATTTGTTCTTCTGATGGAGACAATCACAGATGGGACCAAGGTCAACTGTAGGTGGGAGGCCAGAGTGGATGCAGGGGAGGGGAGTGGACCTTCTGTGGGAAAAGGGGGGGTGGCAGGAAACAGGCCACATGTGGCTGAGTCTCCATATCCTGAGTTAGGCCACTGAAGCCCATCATAGAAAAGTGAGTTGCAGACTTGGTGAGAGCCCCTGAAGCCTGTGCTTTTTCATTTAGGGCAGGACTTGGTTGTCAGCCTTTGGGCAGCCAGTTTCAACAGCAGCAGCAGGAGGAAAGCAGTGTGCATTCAGGAAGCAAGAGCTCCTTCTGGAGCTTTGCACAAAGGGCCCTGTGTTCCTGAGAAAGCACGTGGAACAGAGGACCGCTAACTGCATCCATCCCCAGCATCTCAGTGACATCCATCGATTTCAGGAAACGATTTCTAGCATCACTTTCTACCGATTAGCAGAGGCTTGTAGACTAGGCATGAGGGGCTAAAGATGAGGAGTGGGAATTCCACTGGTACCAATGGGATAGGCTGTGAGATGACCCCATCTATGAGGATACGGAAGAGCAGAAGTGAAACATTGAGGGTTGGTCCCACTACCCTCTGCGTTGTGTCTGAACCCCACTCCCCCTTGTGAATGCAACTGGCGTCCTGGCATTGACCAAGAAGTTCTCTCTAACTTGCAGAGCAGCAGACCCATTCCTGGCAGGAGCCAAGCTCTCCAAGGATATAATTCTAATGTACCAGGGGAATGATGTTTATTTTCCCTTCCCACCAGTGGGGAAATGGGGAGAACAGCTTTCAGTCCAGATGGCTAGGACTCTGCTGGAAAGAAGAGACCAATAGCAGAACATAAAGAGCAATACAGACCTTGTTTTCCCCTAGTCCAATCTGACCCATGGACGCTGTGTAGTCCTAACAACAGTAATAGCAACCAGTAATTGTTCTCTTAATCTGTGCAGTGCTTTTTACATATAGCATCTCACCTAATTTCACAGTAGCTTGATAAGGAGGGCATCATTATCCCAGTTTCACACAGGATGAATCAGGACTAGAAATGTCCTGTAAGTTGTTCAAGGTCACACAGGTAATAATTGACAAAGTTGGTATTGGAACCTGGTCAGTCTGACCCAGAGTCCTTGTTCTCTGCCCCAGTGCATGGCCGTGAGTCTCTCAGCCATTGGTGTCCCTGCCTGTCTTGGCCACAAGGAGAGATGCACAGCAGTGGCTCAGGGACAGTAGGAGCCCCTCTGTGCCCTGGACATGATCACTGCACTTTTAAGGGGCCCCTGAGACACCAGAATGTGTCCCCAGCTTTGCAACTGGGAGGAGAAAAAGCCAAGAAATCCTTCTTAGTTAGGAGCGAGTGAGTCAACCAGCAGCTGCTGATGCTGCTTGTGGGAACAGTCAGGAAGGAATCGTGCAGACCGGGGAAGGACTTTCCGAGGAGAATAGAAGTTTGTCTCAGGTTTGCTGTCTATAGTTTGTGTTCACTGTAGGAACCAGTTGAAGAGCTGGAGTTTTCCTTAGGAAAGATGGGCTGTTCTATTCCAGTGGCCGTCATGTGAATCGGAAGATGTTCGCCATTATAGATAAGAATTTGGGCAGATGGCCTCCAAGGCCCCTCCTATTATTCCAATTCTATAGTCCAAAGAAATTGAAGGAGGATCTGTCTTATGGCCCATCTCACTGGGCGCTTTGCTAGATTTGTTGCTGGAGTGCCAGGGTGCAGCTGTCCCCAGGGGCTCTGCAGTCGCCTGGAGTGCGCGTGGAGAGTGCGTTCACCCGCTTCGCTCCCCGCCCTCTGTGATCTTGCTCCTAGCAGTCAAGGCTGAGACTCTTGCCAGTGCAGCCCTGCAGGCCAGAAGTATCCTTGGGCACTCATGCAGACTGTGAGCAGCAGATCAAAGCAGAAGGGCCCTGGAGCGTCTTGCAGCCCTGCTGGGATGCAGGTTCCTGCCCTGGGGCAGAGGAGAGAAACACAGCCTCTGGTGGCATGGCCAGAAAGGTCAGGAAGGAGCAGGTGCATGCAAAGCCCTGTGCGTGCTGGAAAGTAATGGAGGCCGAACGTGGGGTCAGGACATTATTATCCTGGGGTGACATCTGAGATTCTGGGAAGCTCTTTACGGAAATCTTCCTCTCCCCAGACTCCCAGGGGCTGAAAGTAGGTTATGAAGGGGAGAGATGGGGAAAAGGGGGGCTGATTCTCCACCCTGAAAAGAGGAGCTGTCGGGGAGGGACTAGACTGCGGGATGACAGCAGCAATCAAGACTTCTTTTTAAAAATTTTTACTTTTTTAAAAATTAATTAAAAAATTTTTAAATTTAAATTTATTTATTTTAATTAGAGGCTAATTACCTTACAATATTGTATTGGTTTTGCCATACATCAACATGAATCCACCACGGGAATTTTCAATTTGTTTTTGGCTGCTCTGGGTCTTCCTTGCTGAGCTGAGGCTTTTCTTTAATTGCGGAAGTGGAGTCTGCTCTTCCTTGCAGTTCTCAGGCTTCACGTTGCCCTGGCTTCTCTTGTTTTGGAGCCTGGGCTCTAGGGCAGGTGGGTTTCAGAAGTTGCGGCATGTGGGCTCTGTAGCTGTGGCTCCCAGGCTTCAAGAGCAGCCTCACTGGTTGTAGCACATGGGCTTAGTTGCTCTGCAGCATGCGGGATCCTCCTGGATCAGGAGTCCAACCCATGTGCCCGGCACTGGCAGGAGAATTCTTATCCACTGCGCCATCAGGGAAGTCCTCAATTGAGACTTCTGAGGACTTATTTTTCTCTCACTATTGCCTCAGCTAGAGGGAGAAGGTAGCAACACTCCAACTTGAAAAAGTTCCCAGAAGTTTGACTAAAGAAGGTAGAATTTATAAAATACTTCACACCTCGGGATTATCTCTGAAATCCTGGCCCTGTAAACTGTGCCTGGGAGATTTTGGCCAACCCTCAAGCATCTCCCAAGGGATTCTCAAGGACCCTGGGCCCAGAGAGCACCTTCAGGTATCTTTGCAGATGGCTCTTTGCCTGCTTCTGCTTCTCATTGGAGCCACTCTGAACTTCTGCCAGAGGGACTTTCCTCAAGGCACACCTGCTGAGCACCCACGGTGACCTCGTACTGCACACCAAAGCCAGTGTAAAAGCTTGGCCCTGTCAAAAATGTTCGTTTCCTTGGAAAATAAGAATGTCTGGTATAAATGGGGTTTTTTCCCTCTAACAATTATAGTTTTATTTTTTACACATAGTAGAGTCATAATTTTGATTTGTATAGGTATGAACTCTACATGTGATAAAGCATGATTATGTATTTAAGGGAGCTGATATCTCAGACAGTAAGGAATCTGCCTACAATGCAGGAGACCTGGGTTCGATTCCTGGGTCAGGAAGACGCCCTGGAGAAGTGAATGGCAACCCACTCCAGTATTCTTGCCTGGAGAATTCCATGGACAGAGAAGCCTGGTGGGCAACAGCCCGTAGGGTTGCAATGAGTCAGACACTCGTGACTCATTCTAACATTAACACACTAACATTCTAACACTTTCACTTTCATTTTATGTATTTAAACAGGCATTTTAGGGAGCTGGAATTTTGGCTCCCAAATGCGTTCACTCCAGTGTATGCCTGTTACTTCCAGCTAAGGAACCCCTCTAGCTTCCGGTTGTGTCCAGCGTTAACCCCTTAGCTGCTCAGATTGGTGGAAGTTTTCCATCTCCTTTCTCTTCTAACTCCCCCCTGTCCTTCAAACTGCACTTCTCTGTTCTTGTTGGCTTTTTCTTTGTTAAGAATATCATCTCTTCCTCTTTTTGCTATTTAAATTATTTTTCCCTCTCTCATTCTACCCGAGGTCTCCCCACCTGGAGAAGCCTGCCCTGAGTACCATCCCTTCCCCTTCCCTCCTTTTTCATCCTAGAGCACTTAACAGTTTTTACCACCCAGTTCAGCCTGACTTTTTTTTTTTTTTTCCTTTCTGAAAATCCTAATCAGTGTTCTTGTCTCAGTGGCTCAAGGGCATTTCTAACCCGGAGCTCTGAACTTAGTACAGACATGTCATTTTCTTCAAGGTGAGGAAGATCAATTACTCCTACCCACCCTTCAGCCCCTTTATTCATACAGATGTGGGAAGGGAGTGATTTACCTGATTGGTGAGTTTGGGAAGAATAAATCAGGTGCAAGTAGCCTCGCTCTCCCTACCCCCAAAACCCTCCTCTCTGCCTTGGGATGCTTCACTGCAGAGAATAGTTTTCTCCACTGTTCTTCCAGGAGCAAGTCTTCTCCACTTCTACTGAGAAGTGTGTGCAAATTGGCCTAATTCTGTGTTTCACTTCCCAGCTTATTGGCTTTCTCACTAAGCCACATCTTTCAGTGTGACCTTTATCAGTAATGAAAGTGATATTTTGAACCTCAATATGCCAGTTTCATTTTTCAAATTATTTAATGTTCAAATGAGGAAAAGCTGTAATATTATTTATTGAAGCTGCATGCTCCGGCGTGTCTGAATCTTTGCAACCCTATGGACTGTAGTCCAGCAGGCTCCTCTGTTCATGGGGTTCCCCAGACAAGAATACTGGAGTGGGTTGCCATTTCCTTCTCCAGGGGATTTTCCTGACCCAGGGATTAAACCCACATCTCTTGTGTCTCCTGCATTGGCAGGCAGATTCTTTACTACTGTATCACCTGGAAGCCCGGTATTATTTCAGACCCTAAAACTAAGAAGTAATGGCTTTGGCCTAGGTGAGTTGAGGCACGAGGCACCCATCACCCAGAGTCCATGGCAGCTGCCCTGTGGCTGCCAGATCTCACTGTGTTTTGAACAGGCTGAATCTCAGGCTGAGACTCCTCCAGTATGAACCCTCAGCTCCCAGCTTGGGTCATCTGGTAATAGGAACTCTTGGTATAACTTGTTTGAATGCTTAAATATCCAGGTCAAAAGAGGCATTTTGGTTTTGGCACTGTGAACACTCAGCTCTTCCTTCTGTTAAAAAGTGATCAAGAGGTTCAGCTACTGGAACCGGAAATGAGCCCAGGTCAGTGGGAGATGCTGGCTTTGTAGTCTACCAGAGCTGAAGACCCAAAGTCCAGTCCATCTCAACCCTGGACCCCTATGTTCAGTTCCAAGTTAGAAACAGAGTGATCAGGTTTAGGTTTTACTTGACTATGGATATAGCTTTTAGAGTAAATATGGCCCCAGCTACAGACTTCACTGCCTGTTTTCCTTGTCTCCAGTGTACAGAATTAGGAAGTTCCAAGAGATGTCCAAGACCCCTGTATGTGAGTTCAGGTTTTGTCATTAGATCTATAAGAGATTTAATGGGTTCGAGATTGGAATCACTAACAGAGCAACAGCAGCCCTGTGGAAAGGTTTAAGTTGCACCTGGAGGATTTGGGTATCAGACAGATCGAAGAGCAGTGTTGGCTGCAGGGAGAATGGTTAAGCTTCATGCTGTGGTTGTTCAGTCGCCAAGTTGTGTCTGACTCTTTGCAGCCCCATGGACCACATGCCAGGCCTCCCTGTCCTTTACCACCTCCTGGAGTTCACCAGGAGTAAGCTTCATACACTCTGGTATTGTAGGCGGTATACTAGTTTGAATGACCGTGGGTTGGCAGATGACTGAGAAACCCTGGTATGCAAGTGTAGGAAGACTTCTCAGTAGACAGATGGGCCTGTAACTTAGAATCATGAGCATGTTTCTTTCAAGAGATTTCAAGGACAGACTCTGTATGTAGTGTCTGCTTATATGACAGAAGTCCATCTAGTCAAAGCTATGGCTTTTCCAGTAGTCATGTATGGATGTGAGTTGGACCATAAAGAAGACTGAGTGCCGAAGAATTGTTGCTTTCAAATTGTGGTGCTGGAGAAGACTCTTGAGAGTCCCTTGGACTGCAAGGAGATCAAACCAGTCATTTCTAAAGGAAATCAGTCGTGAATATTTATTGGAAGGGTTCATGCTGAAGCTGAAACTCCAATACTTTGGCCACCTGATACAAACAGCTGACTCATTGGAAAAGACTTATACTGGGAAAGATTGAAGGCAAAAGGAGAAGCAGGTAGCAGAGGATGAGACGGTTGGGTAGCATCACCAACTCAATGGACATGAATTTGAACAAACTCTGGGAGATAGTGAAGGACAGGGAAGCCTGGTGTGCTGCAGTCCATAGGGTCACAAAGAGGCGGACACGACTTAGTGACTGAATGACGACATGGACAGACTCTACTTGGGTCCCTCCCGTGGGATTGTGTCTAAGAAGTGAAACGTGTCTTAACTCTCAGAGAAGGTTTTGTGCTTGGTATCTGCACGTGTCCTTTGGGCTCCAGTTGTGCATCCCCAGCCCTGGGCACAGGTGCTAGAGAGGCTGATTCATCCTAGTTTGCCTGGAATATATACCCAGTTTTAGCCCTGAAAGTCTGGCATCCTGGGAAACCTCTCAGCCCTGGGCAAACTAGGATGATTGGTCACTCTCTGGTGTGATGTATAAATGAGTGGTCATCATGTGAGTGGTGAGGGCATGTGAATAAAAACATGACCCCAGTGCAAGTATCATACAAGGAAGAAGCATAAGCTCTAGCCTGAGATAGTCCTGGGTTAGAATTCTCACCCCTGCATAGTGACTGTGTAACGTTCAGTGCCACAAGGGGTACAGAAAGATCTGAGATTGGGCTTTAGTATCAGGTGTTCAATACATGGTAGCTGTTGTACGATTTGATACATAAAAGTGATGTTTTAAGATGCTTGTGATCAGATGCTCCTCATTCTGAAAGAGATATGCAGGTATTTAATGAGGGCTATGAGATCAGGGACCTTTTTGAAGTCTTGATGTTGAGTGTAGTTTTATGATATGAGTCCTTCTAGGTTGTATAGGTTTGGAGGTATCTCTGTATTGCTCTTCATGTCACTGTGAAGAGATTTAGAAGAAGAGGAAAGACAGCAGGGTTCCTTCTCCTCTTCCAAAGCGTGTCCTTCATAAGTTCTTGTTTCTTGGGGGCTCATGGCAGCTATCATTTGGTGTGGTATGGATGGAAGGCTAGCAGTCCATGCTGCAGGGGACATAGTTGTATAAACTTGAAGAACCTTGGAGACTGGAGAGGCTTCCTCAGTGGCTTAGTGGTAAAGAACCCACCTGCAATGCAGGAGACACAAGAGACATGGGTTCAATCCCTGGGTTAGGAAGATCCCCTGGAGGAGGGCATGGCAACCCACTCCAGTGTCTTGCCTGGAAAATCCCATGGACAGAGGAGCCTGGTGAGCTACAGTCCATGGGGTCACAAAGAGTCAGACATGACTGGAGCAATGGAGCGCACACACAGAGTTTATCTAGTTCAACCCTCTATTTTATGCTTAAGTTAACTGGGTGGGACCCAGAGAGATAAAGTGATTTGTCCAGTGTTATACACTGAGTTAGTGGAGAGCTGGGACCAGAACTGAGGTCTCTCGATAGCTGGTGAATATGTTCTCCACCATATGTATTTCTTCCTCTTGCACCATGACCATATCTTTCTTTATTTTCATTAGGACTTCCCAGGTGGAACTAGTGGTAAAGAAGATGCCTGCCAACGCAGGAGATGCATTCAGATCCTCTGGAGGAGGGCATGGCAACCCACTCCAGTGTTCTTGCCTGGAAAATCCCATGGACAGAGAAGCCTGGCAGGCGACAGTCCATAGGCTCGCAAAGAGTCAGATACAATTGAAGCGACTTAGCTTGCACGCACCATGGCCTTAACCTTCTTCATTTTGATTCTTGTTCATAGCACACTTTTCGACTGGTTTTGAACTTTGTACTAGTTTTCTATTTCTGGGTGACAGGTTACTGCAAACTCAGGGCTTAGAGTGATGTACAGTTGTTGTCTCATGGTTTCTGGAGACCAGCAGTCTCAGTATGGTTTGGTTAGATCCTCTGCTCAGAGTCTCCCAAGGCTGTAATCAAGATTTAGGATGGGCTATGCTCCTTTCTGGAGCTCAGGATCCTGTTCCGTTTACACGCCTGTCCATAGCTTAGTTTCTTGTGGTTGAAGGATTAAGTTCTGTTTCCTTGTGGTTGTCTGCAACTAGAGGCCACTCCCTTGCTGTCTGACCCTCTCATAACACAGTAGCTTACTTCTGCAAGATCAGAAGCAGATTCAGAAAGCACAGTCCCTCTTTTCTAAGGGTGTGGATCTGATTGAGTCAGGCCCATCCAAGATAACCTTCCTTTTGATTAATTCATGGTCAACTGCTTTGCGACCTTGATTACATCTGCAGTATCCCTTCAACCTTGCCAAATAGTATAACCTAATCACAGGAGAGAGATTCCATTACATTCATGATCCATGAGTGTGTCCTGCCCATTCTCAAGGAAAATGGCTTATATAAGGTGTGTACACTGGCGATCTTGAAGGCTGTCTTAGAATTCGGCTGACCACAGGGGTATAGATCAAAGAGATAAAGCCTCTAGGGCAATTTGGTCCACACTGTTGAGGGGTGAGGCCTGAGCTGAGTGCTGGAGGATAACACACAGGTTTTTAGTTTTCCCACTAACTTGCAAGTTATTGAGGACACATTATTCTTCCTTCTTTCAATCCCTAATGCTTAGCCCAGTGCCTGGTACATCATTAGGTACTAAGTTTCTGTTGTAGAATTAAATATACATTCAAAAAGACTAGCATGAGCAACTCGTAGATATTTGATAAAGAAGTTTGAGTTCTAGAAACTACCATGGGGTCAGGTTCAGGAGAAAGCAAGAAAGAGATTATAAAGCCTCTAAGGCAATTTGGACCACACTATTGTTCATGGGTCAAGAGACTCAGATTTCCAGAACTGATTACTGTTGCTCATAGTATTGCTTTATAAAGCAGCCTGGTTAAAATGTTTCCTGCATCCCTTTGGTGGAAGACCCTAAGGTTTCTACTGCTGATCAGTCGACTGTTTATTTCATGGTCACTGGATTTTCTTGACTCTCAGATGCCTCTGTATCCACTGATGTCCTGAGACATATATATGGATTATTACCCCAAGGACCAAGTGATGCTTTTTTTTTTTAAAAAAATCATTTGCAGGACCTTTGAAGGAGAATTGGGATTACAGTTAATATTCTTTAAGCTTAAAATGAGCTTCAATCAAGAGGAAGAAGGAAAATTGCTTGTCAGACCCCACAGCTAAAGGTAAGAAAATGCCTGGAGTCTTTGAAAACTTTAGTTTGAAAGCATTTCTAGTGTTCAGCTCAGCTAAAGGGAAGGGTGCTTTGTCATAGAATACAATGCCAGTTCTAGAAAATAGCAGCCTCTATGGCTTGCTGACACTGGGAACATAGATGTAGGAGGGGAAACAGGTTTGTGAAAAGCTGCCTTATTTGGAAAAAGCCTCAGTTTAAATAACATAAAAAAAGGGCTGTGAGCTTTGTAAGTATAGAAATAAATAGAAACAGATATTCCTTAGCAAACCTACCTAGTGTATGTAAATGGCCAGGATGAGAGGGTTGCATTGTACTGGTTTTTTTTTTTTTCTATGTAAGTTTGAAAATATCTAATTCTGATGGATATTTAGTTTAACTTTATCCATTGTCCATTTTTTTTCTGTGTCCCCTACTCAAAATTTTCTCTTTTTGAAATTTTCCAGTAAAAAAAACTTGTATAAAAGTAAAATTGTATCTTGTATGTTATTAAAACTAGCAACAAAACCACATATGGACCCAGTCCCCTCACCCCCAGCAGCATCATCATTTAGGAAACTTCCCGAATGTGTGTTTGTTCTCTGTGTGTATATGTGTGCACCTGTATATATATTTAACGGACAGGCTCACTCCGACAAACTAAAGGATTATAAAATTTTTCTAGACCTAAAATTATATCTACCCAGTCTAAGAAACATAGCCTATTGAGATGCATTGTTTGTGTGCTCAGACCGGGTCATGTCCAACTCTTTGCAGTCCTGTGAACTGTAGCTTGCCAGGCTCCTCTGTCCATGGGATTCTCCTGGCAAGGATGCTGGGGTGGGGAGTAGCTGCTATTTATTCCAGCTTGATTTAAACGGTGGGGAAAAGTGGATTTCCCTTCATATATATGGGGGTCAGAATTTCTGGAAGGCCAGAGTTTTTTCATATAATGTACCTGGAACTTGAATGTGTAAAATGTGATCCTGTGAATTGTTTGTTGAAAATAGAATGAATAGATCCCTCTAGTCCACAAGAATCCATGTCTTTAATAAGCATCCCAAAGGTTCTGATGCAGGGGATCTATATTGAGAGAAATGTGACTGGAACATAATTTAGGGGAGCAGAGCCAGTTTTTAAGGAAAGAAAGAAAAGTTCAGGAAGGGTATTTATAAATAGAAAAATAAATAAGCCTTAGGTTCATTGTGAAAATCAATGGTAAAATCTCTGTTGCATGTGCTGTTGTTTTTAGATTTATGTTCCCCGCCCCCCATAAGTCCAAAGCAAGCGCTCTGAATTTATATTCTCAGGAGTCTTCCTAATACTCAATGAGCTCTAAAGCTTTGCTTCAGTAATGCTCGGCCTTCTTCATTTTCATCTCTGCTGTGCTTTTCACTTATCCTCCTTTTTTGTAGGTCAAAGAGAGCGGACTCTGGGGTTCTGGAAAGGAACTTCCTTCCTTCCTTCCAGCATTCTAAATACTTAACTTGCTTTAGGTTAGGGCAAAAGCAAGGGTAACAAGTGACATTTTAGCTTCTGCTAAAGGGCATTTTTTTTGGGTGAAAGATCGAAAGCTTGCCCAGGGTTCTGAATTTAAAGATTCCTTCCTTTGTCCTTCTGCAGTTCTCGTTAGATCATCTATGTTCCCTCAACATGCACTCTAGAAATCCATGACATTTTCATGTGAAGTGAAATGAAAATCTCCTAAGCCCCTCCATGGCATTTTCTGACAACCATCTTTGAAAAGGAGAAAAGGAATTAATTCTTCAGGGAGGCTAACTGTGTTACCGAGGTATTGACTTCCCCTCCCTCCCCTGGAGGGCTTACCCACCTGATTGACTTCAGTTGACCCACATGGGAGTTTCCCGAACCCCTAGCTGTGGCCCTGACTTTCCTTCTCAACTTCAACCCTACCCTTCTATCTGATTGCTGGCCCCACATGTCTTAGCTGGGAACCTCAACAATAATAAAAACACCCTTATTATCTCCCTCTGTGCAAACCAGTCACCCTTCCTTCCCTACTTCTGTTATTCAGTCTAAGCTCCCAGGTAAGAAATATGAAGTCGTATTTCACTTCTCATTCTTCCATAATTCTACAGATGGTCACTCACACAGTTCTGTTTCCTTTATAACCTCTTTGATATACACCTTTTTTCCCCCTATTGCACATTCTAACTCAAACTCTTCATATCTCACATTTGAAATATTGCAGGAGGCCCTTAGACCCTTAACATCAATTTCTACTTGTTAATGACTTGTCTGACACACAGCTGCACAAACCCACATAGGATGAATGGGAAAAGAATCTCTCCTGAGATTTTGATAGATTTAATTCTGGGTTTGCAGTTTCTACACCTTGGGCTCACCAATTTACTGTATCTAACACAGTAAGTATCCACATTTTGGAAAGCTTTCCCTTGGCTGCAGTTAGTTTAGCTGCCAGAGGACGGTAGTGTGCAATTCTCCCTGTTCCGCACATGACCACTTCATGCAAGCCCACCCATGGTCTCTGCCAACCCCCAGTGGTCCCTCTCCTAGACCAGAGTTGTCAGACCTCTGTTCAGGAAACTGGAGCAAGGTAGGAGAATCTTTAGAATCTCTAGGAAGGCTTGTGAAGGCAGGCCTTGCAAAAATAGCATTCAGCCACTGCACACTGGAAAATAAAAGCACGTAAAACCTGAAGAAAACTGTATACGCTCAGCCCTGTGTAACTCAGATGTTAGTTGGAGTTCCTGTAACTCTTGTGATCTGAATTAACTCGCCTTGCATCTCCCATGCCATAGACAGTGGAAGTCCCTAAACCCCCTTGGAATTTCTGCTACTCGTTAAGTGTGTCTTGTCATCCCCTTCTGCGTTTTCATCCCCAAACTCATGCAATTGCCAGTGAGTCTACTAGACTCTGGGAGAAAGTTTTGCTTCATCTTGGTGGATGTTTCAGCTTTCTGTCCTTAAATTGAGTCCCTATCTTCTCCTGGTCCATCTTTTCCTGCCATCGCCTCCCTGCTGAGTTGCCTTCAGAAGCTTCAAGTTCTGCCTTCTATTTTACAATTTTCCTTCCCGCTCTGAGCATTGGTGTCATCTAACCCTTAGTTCTTAGTTCAAATTGGGGTAGGGGGAGTCGGAGCTGACTTCCTGCCCGAGGACTTAGCAGAGTTTTGTTTTTTCCAAGTCTCTTCTTTCCTTGACATATATTGTCCTGTTAGCTGTTAAGATGAAAACAGTCTCCGTGTTGGTATGTAATATAATGATAGATATCATATGAATATATATATATATATATATATGTGTTCTGAACATTTGAAAGTGAAAGTTGGAGCGGAAGTGTTGGTCACTCAGTTCAGTTCAGTCGCTCAGTCGTGTCCGACTCTTTGCGACCCCATGAATCACAGCACGCCAGGCCTCCCTGTCCATCACCAACTCCCGGAGTTCACCCAGACTCACGTCCATCGAGTTGGTGATGCCATCCAGCCATCTCATCCTCTGTCGTCCCCTTTTCCTCCTCCCCTCAATCCCTCCCAGCATCAGAGTCTTTTCCAATGAGTCAACTCTTCTCATGAGGTAGCCAAAGTACTGGAGTTTCAGCTTTAGCATCAATCCTTCCAAAGAACACCCAGGGCTGATCTCCTTTAGAATGGACTGATTGGATCTCCTTGCAGTCCAAGGGACTCTCAAGAGTCTTCTCCAACACCACGGTTCAAAAGCATCGATTCTTCGGCGTTCAGCTTTCTTCACAGTCCAACTCTCACATCCATACATGACCACAGGAAAAACCATAGCCTTGACTAGACGGATCTTTGTTGGCAAAGTAATGTCTCTGCTTTTGAATATGCTCTCTAGGTTGGTCATAACTTTCTTCCAAGGAGTAAGCGTCTTTT
>NW_011494898.1:5883478-5883726 GCF_000754665.1 Bison bison bison
ATACAGCCTTGACATACTCCTTTCCCGATTTGGAACCAGTCTGTTGTTCCATGTCTAGTTCTAACTGTTGCTTCCTGCATACAGATTTCTCAAAAGGCAGGTCAGGTGGTCTGATATTCCCATCTCTTTGAGAATTTTCCATAGTTTGTTGTGATCCATACAATCAAAGGCCTTGGCAAAGTCAATAAAGCAGAAATAGATGTTTTTCTGGAACTCTCTTGCTTTTTTGATGATCCAGCGGATGTTGG
>NW_011494898.1:5883826-5893702 GCF_000754665.1 Bison bison bison
ATCCATACATGACCACAGGAAAAACCATAGCCTTGACTAGACGGATCTTTGTTGGCAAAGTAATGTCTCTGCTTTTGAATATGCTCTCTAGGTTGGTCATAACTTTCTTCCAAGGAGTAAGCGTCTTTTAATTTCATGGCTGCAGTCACCATCTGCAGTGATTTTGGAGCCCCCCAAAATAAAGTCTGACACTGTTTTCCACTGTTTCCCCATCTATTTCCCATGAAGTGATGGGACCAGATGCCATGATCTTCGTTTTCTGAATGTTGAACTTTAAGCCAACTTTTTCACTCTCCTCTTTCAGTTTCATCAAGAGGCTTTTAAAAAGTTCCTCTTCACTTTCTGCCATAAGGGTGGTGTCATCTGCATATCTGAGGTTATTAATATTTCTCCCGGAAATCTTGATTCCAGCTTGTGTTTCTTCCAGCCCAGCGTTTCTCATGATGTACTCTGCCTAGAAGTTAAATAAGCAGGGTGACAATATACAGCCTTCACTCAGTTGTATCCAGTTCTGCAACCCCATGAACTGTCCATGGGGTTATCCAGGCAAGAATCCCTACTCTGGGGGATCTTCCTGACCCAGGGGTCGAATTCAGGTCTCCTTCATTGCAGGCAGATTCTTTACCATCTGAACCATCAGGGAAGCCCCTGAACATTTGAGTAAAATCACAAATAGAAAATATTCTCTCACCAGTACCCTCCACAGACACACTAAGGAGATACACCAAAATGCTCTGAGTGGTCAGCTCTGAGTGGTGGGATTATCGATGGTCTTATGTTTGTCCTTCTCCTTTACTGCATGCAATTTTAACGTTTATATGTGTATTACTTTGTAATGTAGAAAGCCAGAAAATATATCTGAAAGATAATAGGGAGAGTGCAAAAAGCTGGCATGCTGTCACAGAAGCCAGGGGAGGGGAGGCCTGGTTCTGGCTTTGCCCTTTGTGACTCGGGGATCACTTCTCCACTCTGAGCTACTGGGGACAGAGACCTGACCCTTATATCTGACAGGTGGTGGTCCTTGTTGATTTTGAAATGGTTGTTTGAGTGCAATGGTGGGGACAATTCTGATTAGCAAGTGGGTTTGTATATTGTCGCTCACTCACTCAGTCATGTCCGACTCTTTGCCACTGCATTGACTGTAGCCTGCCAGGCTCCTCTGACCATGGGATTTTCCCAGCAAGAATACTGGAATGGGTTGGCATTTCCTCTTCCAGGGGATCTTCCTGACTCAGGGATCAAACCTGCGTCTCCTGCATTGGCAGGTGGATTCTTTACCATTGAGCCACCTGGGAAGCCCTGAGTTTATATATAGTCTGCAAGAAATAATTGACTTGTAGAGCAATAAGCCCCTTCAAAGACTTAGTAGTAGAACATCTTTTTCTTTATCTTTCTGGACATGAAAATCATATAGTGTGGTCCCCTGAATAAGAGTGGGTAGGGCAAAATGGCCTCATTGTGAATCTTGGGGTTCATTGTAATTTCTCCTCTGGAAAAGGCACAGTATAACTTCCTATGCTGTAGCTGACATTTAATACTTTCTGTTATTGACGAAGGTGATGCTGTTTATCACTGGGGATCAAGTTAAGTCCATGGGTTTTTTCTTGCAAAACCAGACAAGGCTTTTGAAACCTGCATCACCCCTCCTCATGACTCCTCTTGTGACTAGAGGACCCATTTTCAAGACAGCCAACCAGGACAAGGGCATATTTGTGCTCTTGAGAACACAAGGTTTGAATCTAGACAGACAGGGAATTACATTCCAAGATTAGCTCTTGCTGGCTTGCTACCTTGGGCAAGGGTTCAACCTCTGAAATCTGTTTTCTCATCTATATATGGAGGTAGTGATGCCTACCACATTGATTAGTTGCTGGAATTAAATGGGGCAGCATATGTCCACAAAGGTATTTTCATCTATAAATGTCAGTTCTTTCTCTCAAAGAACTTTAAAGAACGAAGCCGAGCTTTTCTACCCGTGCCCTTGGGGTTAAATTTGTGACTTTGGCCCCCTAGGCAGCACCAGCTAACTGGTCCAGTTGATCACTAAGCCATCCAATGTGTCACGTGCATTTCTTACTTGGAGGCATTTTTTGTCTTGATATATTTATATCATATTTACCTGCATCAGGTAAAAATCATTTATTGGACCATTGTCTTCCCACTCTGACACAGAAACAAAGGCTTCCCATATGCCAGTGTCAACTATGCAAATAGGCCCCTGCTTAGCCAGCATGACACACATCAGGTTGAACAGGACACCCGCAGGGGCTTGGAGAAGGTACCATCAGGAATCAACAAGAGGCATTCTGTATATTTCCAATTTTGGCTTTCCCATCTCCCCTTCCATCTCAAAATTTAGCCCCTAAAGATACAGCATCTCATGCGGAAGGGGACTAAAAAAAGTTGTTAAAGGTATTCCCGCTTTTGACCCTCTTGTAGGTGACAGAGTCCCAGAGTGAGCAGACCTCATTCTCTAAGGCAGAAGCGGAGACCCCAAACGTTGCTGTAACAGTGATGCAGAGACGACCAGCAGGTGGCGCTGCTGCTCCATGTGTGTCTCTTTTGAGGCCCACAAGATGGCTCAGGGAAGAAAGTCGCATTTCAAATAATGGAGAAGCGTTTTAATGATACCCGCGCAAGCGTCTGCTAAGAAGAGTAGCCCCTTATTGTGTCAGTCAGAAGTAAGCTCCCCTGGAAGGGGCTTAGCTCATTTGACCTTGGAAACCAAAGGCTTAGCTCCACCAAAAAGAACAGAAATCAGAGGGAGATTTGCAAAGAACATAGCTTTCCATTCCCCCATAGAGAAATAAGGTTAGTGGTCTGGAGACAGCAAGCAAAAAACAGCACAACTAAAGATATTCGCCTTGGGGTTAATGTGGTTGGTAAGAGCCACAAAGCCGGACTACATGCTAATTTGGGTGGTTAACTTATTACATCCTTGAGTATTCTACCCACCTCCCACCCCGCCCCCAGACTGGATGAGGAATTCCCTTGAGCCACAGAGGTTTTTGTATCAGGAGATTAGGTAGCATAGAAAATTACTGCCCTGTATTTGTGCTATTGGAATGAGGGTGGTGTCAGCATTCCTGTTTTAAGCCCTTATTTTCCAGGGTGTGAGTGTGCGGAGACCTGCAGATTCAGCCCTGGGACGCCACAGAGCAGGACACATGGGGCAGTGGATAGGCTCAGGCGGACAGGCAGAAGCTCTGGGCAGACAGGCTACTTGTGTTGACTCACTCTCCCTCTTAAAAAACCACCACAGAAGTACGTTAAAAATCCACTGCGGAAATATGTAACGAGTTAGGAAAAAAAATGTTGCAGAAAGATTTTGTCGTGCAAAGATGTAGTACTCGTGCATGACAACGGAACTGACAAAACACACTTACTAGCTTTTAATGATTATTTGGGCCAGTGGTCTGTAAACTGAGATAGATTTCCATGAGACTGTAATGGCCCTAGAGGGTGTCTGGGTAATAAATACACATTTTAAAAATTGGGTCGCACACGGCTATGAGCATTAGTCTGGAAGGCCAGCTGGCTGGATTATGTGACAACAAAGCCAAAATGTGTATGTATATATATGTGAGTATATATATGTCTCATGGAGACTTAAGAGGTATGGGTTTGATTCCTGGGTCAGGAAGATCCCCTGGAGAAGGGCATGGCAACCCACTTCAGTATTTTTGCCTGGAGAATCCCATGGACAGAGGAGCCTGGCGGGCTACGGTCCACGGGGTCACAAATAATTGGACACAACTAAAGCGACTTGTCATGCATATACAGCCTCTCACACTCTGTGTGCTCATGGCCGTCATGAGAGAAGGGAGGTAATACATACTCGCAGAGGTTTTATTATGGTCCAGACTCTGTTCCATGTATTAGTTTACTTATTCTCACAGTGACTCCTGCAGCTATCCCTGTGTAATTGGATTTATTGTTCCCATTTTAGAGATAAGAAAACTGAGGCTTAAGTTTCAGGTGAAGCAACCTTCCTTGAATATTCAGTTGGTGGGTACTTGACACTTAAACTCGGGTTCTTCTGGTCTGAGGCCCATCTTCTTTCCACAGTAATATCTTATGTATCTGCTCCTTAGAAGAGATTTGATTCAGTGGCTTAGTGTCAATTTCCTCATCTACAGAATAAGGGTAATGTTTTCAGCTTCTCAGGGTGGTTGTGAACACGACTTAGCCCAGTCCCTGACATGCAGAAACCACTCCACACATGCATTTGAGAGAAATGGAGACAAGGCCGTGATGAACCGTGTGCTTTGATTGCAGCTAGGCCTTTCAGCTTTTCAGGGAATTGTGCCACCGAAGTGTTAGTTCCCTCAATTTTCTCAGATTCATGAGGTGCAAGAATAGAGTGCATGCATCGATTTTCCAGCCAATAAGTAGACATAGACCAAGAAAGGGAAAGAGGCATGGAAAATTGCACGTCAATACTCAGAGCAACAAGGTACTGGCAGTAATTGAGTGGAACCAGATGAAGTCACATGTGTGATTACTGGCTGTCCTCAGGGGAACAGGACTGCGCTGGTGTTCACAGTCTTTGAATGGACCAGGAGGGATCATGTAGATATGACATCTTCATCTCAAATCAGGAGGGTCTATTCTTCAGTGGACTATTATGCACGTGTGATGAAGTGGTTTCAAGGAACAGAAATGCTGCCAGACACTTTGACAGGAAGTCTACACATGTAGAGGTGGTTCAGCCTTACACAAAGTCCACCAGCCTCTCATGGGTGTCATGATGGCAGGAGGTCCTTCAGGCTCTGGACTGTGGAGGTCCCTGAGATACTTTGGGGAAAGTCTCCAGTTTGGGGGAGTTCTTTGTCCACAAAGCCTCTTTACCCAGAAGGAGGAAGCATTCGGTGGGGAAAGGAGGAAAGCAGAAGATAGATACAAGGAGAGAGAAGAGGGCAGGGCAAGAAAGGGTAAGACTACGGAAGGAGAGCCAAGAGAGAAACGTGTGCTCCAAAGTGGTCACAGAGAGTGAAAGGAGACCCAAAGAAGAAGCTGCGCGGGTCTCAGATTTTTGGCCGGTCTTGGGTGAGAATTTTCTGCACAGCAGTCTCAGACTCACGTGTGCTGTGTGCACACGTACCCAGCCCCTGCGTTCTAGAAAGGGAGATCGCTCACAAAGGAACTCTATGTGCCTGACCACGTGCTGCTGCCTTCATAAGTGAAACGATTCCTACTGCAGTGCACCCTCCATTTCCCCTTATTAAACGTGGGGAAACCGACTCAGCAATAGGTCACATGCAGAGTAAGAGGCAGAGCAAAGGTATAAGCCTGCACTTGCACTTCTGCTCTTCCCAACTACTTGTATGGTCAGTTACTCAGTCGTGTCCAACGCTTTGCAATCCATGGGCTGTAGCCCACCAGGCTCCTCTGTCCATGGAATTTCCCAGGCAAAAATACTGGAATTGAGTTGCCATTTCCTTCTCCAGAGGATCTTCCCGACCCAGGGATCGAACCCACGAACCATCGAACTGTTGAACTCTTAGATCTCCTGCACTGGTGGGCACATTCTAACTAGCTTAATGACGGGTAATTGTTTTCACTGTGCTGTGAGATGTTGGTGGCAGCACCTTTTTCTGAGATTGGCTATGAGAATAAAAATGGACAAGGTCATTCATACACATGTGTATATCCCCAAGGTCATGGTCTTGTCCATAGTAAGTGCTCAAGAAAGGTTGCTTTATCTTCACTCCTTCATTAAGCAGTCAGAACGCAGGCAACCCGGTGTCTCTCAGTCAGTTGCCAAGCTGGGCTTGAGTCAAACCTTCGCACTTTGGGGGAAAAAGATTTTTGTAGGAGAAAACTTTAATTTTATGAAATAGGCTCTAAGAGACCTGGGAGATTGCTGAGAATCGAGTCCTCGGTTTCATTATATAGAAAAACAACAGAAGCCGCTGGGCAAGGCAGGGTAATCAATTACAGGTGACTGTCATCCAGGAGTCGTATTTATTGGGAAGCAGTCTAGGAGCACAGCAGTATTGAAACACAGTGTGAGTTGCGTGTTCCTTAATGGCTCTGGCCCTCTAAGTGCAGGCAGATGTGTGGAATATAGGCTTCTTTCAACTACATTACTCCACCTCCTGAGGGAATTTCAGTTCGGCTCCACGAGCTCATCTGCATACCATGCAGGTCGTCGCAGGTACAAAGTGTGTCTTCGGAACGCACTGTGGTGAGACTTGGAATAAAGAATCAACTCCTGCTTAATGCAAAGGAAACACCAAAGCTAAGTAGAGGACGGTGCAAATTAACACCATCTGGGTTAATAAGGCCACTGTTGACAGAGTTTAGAATTGCTTCCGCAATTAAAGAGCCCAAGGAAATCTATATGTTTGTGTCTGCATGAGGACACACCAAATAGTAAGGAAGATTCTTGTTTCTCTAAAAATAAAAGCAGCGGGGCTTTACTTCCTACATTTAAAGGGAAGGGGGTGATGCGAGATAACCTGACCCATGCGATGCCCCAGCCAGCATCCCTGGCAGCAGTCTGTTTATGGAGGAGCCAGGTCACAGCACCGCCTTCCCAGGGGATTCAATCAAGCCTTGGCACATTCCCTGGCATAGAAGGAAAGCACTCTTTCTTTCCTCCAGAGTCCTGTGCCTTGCATTGAATAAACACTTGTTATCTTGTACTCCCCAAAGCTGCATTTTACGGAGTAGAAAGTTGAGGCACGGAAAAATCCAGAATCGTGGCCAGTGAGTGGCAGAGTTTGCATCAGATGTGCTTTGCTCCTCTGTCTCCAGGGAAGGTGCACGCAGGCTCTTGGTTGTGGAATCAGGCTTGGTGGCATCCTCTGTTCTGTATTGACTGGTGGCTCTTGCAGGGTGGCCAGCCTGGCTTCTGAGTATAGAATCGGGTGTCACATCACAGACATGCCTGGAACTCTCCTAGACTCCTCTCTCCTTGCTCATAGCAATATATCTATGACAACTCAGTTATTTGAGTTGACTTATTTAACTTTTGAAAATAAAGCAAGCATCAGGTCAGCAACTTGATAAGGAAGTGGAACCATGCTGCTAAAATGCCATCGGGGAATGTCCTTCCTTCACCGGTGAGGTTGGAAGTCGGGGGCTCTTAGGATCATCCTCCCTGGCCCCTTCTGAGTGCGTCAGCCTCAGTTCTTTAATGTCTGCGTTCCTCAGCATCTTCTCCAGTTGCGACGCGTCCTCATAGGGGGCTTACGTTCCAGGAAGCTTTTAGAAACCAGCTGTTTCTGCTTTTCTTTGTGGAGAGAAGTAGAAGAAACTGCAGTTCTTTCCTTGGTGACTCATCTTGATCTGTCTGTTCTGTCTATTCCTTCCTGCCTCACACCAGGAGTTCTGAAGTTGGGCTCCGCCCATGGGCTTCACAGACCCTCAGGAATTACAGGCACGTTTGTATGTGTGCATGTTCACATGTTTCTGAAAGGAGTGTCTGTGGCTTTAATCAGATTCTCGGAGAGGTCTCATGACCGCCCAGAAAGTTATCTTGCATGGCTCTGTGATTTTCCCTTGAGGGAACAGATAGGGTCTTTTGGGTTTTGGGTCCTTTCTTCCTACTATTTCTCTCCATTTTATATTCTGTATTATATTCGATGTTTAGATTTCTCTAATGCAGTGTAATAAGTATGCTTGTTTGTTGCTGCCAACTTATTAATTTTGGACTCCAAAAATGTGGGAAAGTTTTTGTGGAGAGTAACTTATCTTTTTATCATTTTCCTAAAGTTGAGGTTGTATACTGGTTACCCATGGGTCAACTGTGACCTGCAAACAATGTTTTAAGGATGATTATAATTTTTCTTAATGGGGGCCAATCGTCAAAAATTGAGAACCTTTTCCATTAAAATTGGGCTTCCCCTGGTGGCTCAGTCAGTAAAACATCCACCTGTAATATGGAAGATCTGGGTTCGTTTCGTGTGCTGGGAAGATCCCCTGGAGGTGGGCATGGCAACCCACTCCAGTATTCTTGCTTGGAATAGCAACAATCCATTAAAATTAAGGTTGTTGGCTTTTCGTACATTTGAGGGACCTACCAATGCTAGGTTCATATTCCCACATGAAAACACAAGCCAGCTGAGTTTGCCCTCCAGCTTGCCCATCTCTCTCTCTCCCTGCTCTCTCCCTGATGCCAAGGTCACAGGAGTCATTTCTGACAGCAATGTATTTTTTTTTTTCTTACAGTAGAGAAATATTTCTCTGTACCTATGGCTTTCTCCTTCATTTCCATGCTTTTTCCTGTAGGCATTTAAACTTAGGTTCCCTGTTCTAAAATGTAGTGATGAGAATATGAGAAGAAAGGTTGAAAAGAGTGAATTTCTATGGGAAAAACTTGATTTCCAGCCCAGATCTCCAGCTTCCCTGAATGTTGGCTGCTAACAGCTCACAGACTCCACGTTCTCACTTCTACCACCTTGTTGGGAAAGTTACTGCCCTTCCAGACTAAGTTACCTCCCAACACACACATCCCCCTCAGCCCTCAGCCAATGACTGGTTAACCCAGGATTCAGAGATAACAGGGCCTTGGCTGAGCGGTGTTTGTCCAGAGTTCCCTGTGGGGTGAGGCTAATCTGAAGCTCCCGCCAAGCTTCAGCTGCTGTCCCGCCCTTGCCATCTTTTGAGGGCACTCTCCTGAGAATTCCTGCTGTAGGCTTCTTCAGGAAATCCAACCTGATGAGGTGCTATCTGTGGAGAGTTGCCGTAGGAGTGATGGTGAACCTGTGATTGACCAGGTGAAGTTTTGTGATGGGAAAAGTGAGAGCCTGAACTGAAACAATACTTTAAGATTCTTGAATTCCTTCTTTACAAGAATAATTCCTCTTCCAGGGATGGCAAATGCATTTTGCCCCTCATCCCAATACTGTTAGATGGATGTTCCCTACTTAGGGTACTTTATTGGAGATTTGACAGGGAGGCTCAAGGGGACAGAGTCAGTCAGTTCAGTTGCTCAGTCATGCCTGATTCTTTGAGACCCCATGGACTACAGCACACCAGGTTTCCCTGTCCATCACCAACTCCTGGAGCTTGCTCAAACTCATGTCCATTGAGTCGGTGATGCCATCCAACCATCTCATCCTCTGTCATCCCCTTCTGCTCCTGCCTTAAATCTTTCCCAGCGTCAGGGTCTTTTGCAGTGAGTCAGTCCTTCGTGTCAGGTGGCCAAAGTATTGGAGTTTCAGCTTCAGCATGAGTCCTTCCAATGAATATTCAGGACTAATTTCCATTAGGATGGACTTGTTTGATCTTCTTTCAGTCCCAGGGACTCTAAAGAGTCTTCTAAAATACCACAGTTCAAAAGCATCAATTCTTCAACACTCAGCTTTCTTTGTAGTCCAACTCTCACATCCATACATGACTACTGGAAAAACCATAGCTTTGACTAGACAGACCTTTGTAGGCAAAGTAATGTCTCTGCTTTTTAATGCGCTGTCTAGGTTGGTCATAGCTTTTCTTCCAAAGAGCAAGCGTCTTTTAATTTCACGGCTGTGGTTACCATCTGCAGTGATTTTGGAGCCCCCCAAAATAAAGTCTCTCACTATTTCCATTGTTTCCCCATTTTTGCCATGAAGTGATGGGACCAGATGCCATGATCTTCGTTTTCTGAATGTTGAGCTTTAAGCCAACTTTTTCACTCTCCTTTCAGTTTCATTGAGTCTCCTTAGTTCTTCACTTTCTGCCATAAGGGTGGTGTCATCTGCATGTCTGAGGTTATTGATATTTCTCCCAGCAATCTTGATTCCAGCTTGTGCTTCATCCAGCCTGGCATTTCGCATCATGTACTCTGAATGTAAGTTAAACAAGCAGGGTGACAATATACAGCCTTGACATACTCCTTTCCCGATTTGGAACCAGTCTGTTGTTCCATGTCTAGTTCTAACTGTT
>NW_011494898.1:5893802-5914106 GCF_000754665.1 Bison bison bison
ACAATCAAAGGCCTTGGCAAAGTCAATAAAGCAGAAATAGATGTTTTTCTGGAACTCTCTTGCTTTTTTGATGATCCAGCGGATGTTGGCAATTTGATCTCTGGTTCCTCTGCCTTTTCTAAAACCAGCTTGAACATCTGGAAGTTCACAGTTCACGTTCTGTTGAAGCCTGGCTTGGAGAATTTTGAGCATTACTTTACTAGCATGTGAGATGAGTGCAATTGTGCGGTAGTTTGAGCATTCTTTGGCATTGCCTTTCTTTGGGATTGGAATGAAAACTGACCTTTTCCAGTCCTGTGGCCACTGCTGAGTTTTCCAAATTTGCTGGCATCTTGAGTGTAGCACTTTCACAGCATCATCTTTTAGGATTTGAAATAGCTCCACTGGAATTCCATCACCTCCACTAGCTTTGTTCATAGTGGTGCTTCCGAAGGCCCACTTGACTTTGCATTCCAGGATATGTGGCTCTAGGTGAGTGATCACACCATCGTGATTATCTGAAGATTTTTTTTTGTATAGTTCTTCTGTGTGTTCTTGACACCTCTTGTTAATATCTTCTGCTTCTGTTAGGTCCACACCATTTCTGTCATTTATTGTGCCCATCTTTGCATGAAATATTCCCCTGGTATCTCTAATTTTCTTGAAGCAATCTCTACTCTTTCCCATTCTATTGTTTTCCTCTATTTGTTTGGGTTGATCTGAAGAAGGCTTTGTTATCTCTCCTTGCTATTCTTTGGAACTCTGCATTCAAATGGGTATATCTTTTCTTTTCTCTTTTGCCTTTAGCTTCTCTTCTTTTCTCAGCCAATTCATAAGCCCTCCTCATGCTACTGGAGAAGGCACTGGCACCCCACTCCAGTGTTCTTGCCTGGAAAATCCCATGGAGGGAGGAGCCTGGTCAGCTGCTGTCTATGGGGTTGCTAAGAGTTGGACATGACTGAAGCGACTCAGCAGTAGCGGCAGCCTCATGCTACACGTGAAAGAAGATAAGGTCTGTTGGAGGTCAGGATGTTGGAGGGGGTGGCTTGCACCATTCCTATCCCACTCTTTTCTTCAGAGCTCAGCCTGGGTGTCCTTCTAGAAAGCCTCCCAGGACCTATGAGTAGGTGCCTTTCTCTGAGCTTCTTCAGCAAATTGTGATGACTATATCGCCACATTTCCCAAATTGCTTTTTAATAGTTATTGAGAAGCAATGGATCTCCATATTTAATTTGTGCAACCTGATAAGTTTCAACAGATGAATAACCTGTAAAACCATCTCCACCATTATGTTTAGCAATATATCCTAATCACTCTGCAGCCTTTCGGCTAGGATCAAGTGTGACAATATACTCACTCCTTCCTTAAATGTCCTTACACTCTTGGCGATCCCTCCTGGCAGTTCCTCCCCACCCCTCTCCTACTCCCGCCCTCCCCAAGCAAACACTGATCTGCTTTCTGTCACTGAAGACCAGATGGATTTTTTGAGAGTTTTATATAAATAAAATCATTTGCTATGGGTTACTGTTGTTTATAATAATTTGGCTTTTTCTTTTAGTTTGAAACCTGTATTTCCCATTTTGAAGTCAGTTTGTCCAGATAAGATTGCCAGCAAGGATCATGTGGCAGGCCAGGGTGTGCTGCCTGGGAGCTTAACTTCTCTGATTCTGTCCCAGAGTTGTTCTAGTCCCTTCTTATGTGTCTCGGATCTCCCAGTGGAGTATAAGACTTCTGCTCAACATAATTAGTTTGAGGTTCATCAATGTCGTCTGTATTAATGTTTTATTACTTTTTATTGCTGAGTATTCCATTGTATGAATATGTCACAATTTGTTTATCCATTCGCCTGTTAATGACCACTTGTAGTATTTATATTCTAAGTAAAGCTGCTGTGAACATTCATGTACAAATTAGAAGAATGGTAAGGCAATCCATAGATGAGGAGAAGACAGTTGCAATGCATGTATCTGAGAGAGGACTTTTATCCAGACTATGTAAAGACCCCTTTAAAACTCAGTAGTAGGAAAATAAACCAATAAAGAAATGAGAAAAGTATTTGAACAGAATAAGATATGAAAATGATAAATAAGTCCATTAAAAAGCATGTGAGAAGATGCTTAGCATCATTGGTCATTAGAGGAAGTTTAAATCAAAGCGAGATATCACTGCACAGTGATTAGAAAACCATTTGTATGTTTCTTAAAAGGTTACACCCACATCTACCATATAATTCAGCTCTGCTACTCATATGTACTCAGACTGAATTTTGATTTCTAAGTATTTGACTTTTTCTTTCACTAGAACGTAAGTGTAAACACTTTTTAAGATTGGGAACTTTTTTTTAAATCTTATTTTGTCTTTTTATTTAATGTGTGTATTCCTAGAATCAAGTATCCTGCCTGGAGTCTGGTAGTTACTCATTAAATGTAATCCTGTGAAGCCTATGTTGTCCTGATTGAAAGGTGGGCAATGAATAATATTCCAGAATTTGAGTGTGGCTGGGGAGGATTATCATTTTAAAAAACAAAGGGGATCATATGGTAGCTCTCAATGAACTTCTTTGCAAAGCAGAAACAGAGTCACAGATTAGAGATCAAACATGTGGACCCCAAGGCGGGAGGTGGGGGTGGGATGAATTGGGAGATTGGGATTGACATATGTACTATTGATACTATGTCTAAAATAGGTAAGTAATGAGAACCTACTGTGTAGGGAACTCTACTTAATGCACTGTGGCAACCTGAATGGGAGGGAAATCCAAAATAGAGAGGCTGTATGTATGCCTATAGCTGATTCATTCTGTGGTACAGTAGAGACTAATACAACACTGTAAAACGACTATACTCCATGATTTCCTTTGCATTTCTAGCAAGAGATTTTCCAGGATCGCCTTGCCATGGCTACAGCCGCTGCTTATGGAGACACTTCCCAAATCATAATAAACACCTGTAGGCTCCTCACCTCCTCGGTGACACTTACCTATCTGCTTTCATAGTTATTAATGTGTATGAGACGGTTAAGTTGTTTAAGGGTAGAATTCAGTTCTGATATATTTTTATGCCCCTCACAGCGTCTCATTTAGCAATTTCTACATACATTTGCTCAACTAAATATGGTGATTGGATGAATTAAATACAGTTTGACATCCTGAACATGCTTTTTTACTCTCAGGAAATATGGGAGCTATATACAAAATAGACAATTATTCTGTCCTTATTTAAGTACTGGTGCTATCTCTAAGACTGGATTTAGAAAGTGTTAAAGCAAAATCCAGAAGTGATTTTCCCTGGTATAAATGTTATTTATGCCTATCACTGAACATGTAGAAAATATGGAAAATGCAGTGTTATTGGAAAAGTAAATGTTGTGCATGTCTTTTTGGAGGAGAGTCTGGCAACCTACCAGATGTTTTGACATTTGTCTTTGGCTGCTCTGGGTCTTTGTCGTGTGTTGGCTTTCTCTAGTTGCTGTGAGCGGGCTGCCCTTCCTTGCAGTACACGGCGTTTTCACTGTGGTGGCTTCTCCTGTTGCAGAGCATGGGCTGTGGAGTGCTCGGGCTTCAGTAGTTGGGGCTCCTGGGCTCTGGAGCACAGGCTCTATAGTTGTGGCACACGGGCTTAGTTTTTCCTTGTGGCATGTGGAATCATCTCAGACCGGGGATCGAACCTGTGGCCCCTGCATTGTCAGGCTTAGTCTTTACTCCTGGATCACCAGGGAAGTTCCCCCAATTTTTAACTTATTTCAGTTTTTTATCTGATATGTCTATTTTAAGAAAATTATCCTGGCCTTCCATGCTTTCTCCTATGTAGTTTTTAGTGGTGATGGGATGTGGTTTTGTATCCACATTTTGTCATTTGACACAAGATTATTATGAAACAATAATTTCTTTGTGTTGTTTCAGAGTCTTTTACATACTATTCTTAATGCCTGCATGACTGTTTATCATGAGATGGTACCACAGTTCTCCTCTTGTTAGCCATTTGGTTTCTTTGCTGGGATGGGAGTAACTTATAAATACTCTGCGACAGATATCTTTAGAATAAAGCTTTTCCTATGTATCAGGTTCTTTCCTTATTTATGCATATCATTTAATTGTTCTTTGGAAAGCTTTCCAAAAGGCATGTGCCATTAATTGTACCCCTAGAAATGCATGAGTATTTTAAAGGAAATTTTAATTGCTTTCAGAAATTCACTTGATTCTGAGTCAAGTACTTGGCTGTAAGAAAGGACAGGCCAGGACTGATGGCTGTTTATTCAGTCCCTGACACCAACTACAGAGCATCTTCCTGCTATGTGCGTTTTATTTTCACTATTTGCTTATTAAATAAAGCAGAAGTTTAAATATAGCAGAAGACTAATGATTCTTTGCCACAGTTGATGTTCCATCAGTTACAAGCACTGATGAAGGATCAAAAGAATCTTGCAGTTCTGTGCTCTAATTTTTGCATCAAAGCCTTCATTTGGCACTCAAACATCCTTAATGGTATGAAAGTATGGCAAGCAGTATCCTGATTAATTTATTTTCTCTGGTCTACACGTTCTCACTGCTTTCAAATAGCTACCAGAATCTCCTGAAAAGTGAAATTGAAGGGATTTAATGATCATCTTGCAGATAAACAAAACTGCCAAATTTCTAATCTAAGGTTTGCCTTCGTCCAAGTAACAAGGCTTTTCAGCGTTATGGAGAGAGAGGTACAACTCTAATCAGGGTAGAAGAAATGGCAACCATCAATATGGTATGGGCTTTGAATTGTGAATAGGAGAAAAAGGAATAATAAGAAATGTAATAAGAGAAAGTGAATATGAAGCGCTTATCTTTCTTTTTGAGCATACTGTTGGCTCTTACATTTGTGAAGGGATTTATATTTACTTTGTTTTCACTGGAGATACTTATTTTTATCTTTGTATTTCTATGTATGTGGGTATGCCTATCTATCTATCTATCCATTTATAAATAGCAGTGCTAGGTATCAAATGATTGCCTCTCTACTCCAAGTCTGCTGCTGTTTGTGAGTTGTGATTTGGGGTGAACACTGCAGACACTTGACCTTTGAGAGCACATTCAATATTTTTCAGTCGCTAAGTCATATCCAACTCTTTGTGACTCCATGGACTGCAGCGTGCCAGGCTCCTCTGTCCTCCACCATCTCCAGGAATTTGCTCAAATTCATGTGTACTGAGTTGGTGATAGTATCTAACCATCCTCTCCTCTGCCACCCCCTTCTCCTTTCACCCTCAATCTCTCCCAGCATCAGGGTCTTTTCCAGTGAGTCGGCTCTTTGCATCAAGTGGTCAAAGTATTGGAGCTTCAGCTTCAGCATCAATTCTTCCAATGAATATCCAGCTTTGATTCCTTTAGGATTGACTGGTTTGATCTCCTTGCTGTCCAAGGGACTCTCAAGAATTTTCTCCAGCACCACAGTTTGAAAGCATCACTTTTTCAGTGTTCAGCCTTCTTTATGGTCTAACTCTCACATCTTTGTGTGACTGCTATAAAAACCACAGCTTTGTCTATATGGACTTTTGTCAGCAAAGTGATGTGTCTGCTTTTTATGCTGTCTAGATTTGCCATACCTTTCCTTCCAAGGAGCCAAGTGTCTTTTAATTTCATGGCTGCAGTCACAGTCTGCAGTGATTTTGGAGCCCAAGAAAAGACAATCTGTCATGGCTCCCACTTTTTGCCTTTCTATTTGCCATGAAGTAATGGGACCAGATGCCACGATCTTCATTTTCCAATGTTGCTTTACTGTCAGGTTTTGTCAATAGAAGGGGCTAGAGAGACACTGCGGCAGAGCAAAGAACAAAGCTTTTCCTCTGCACTTTTCTCTTCTTCCTTCAGCTGACCAGTTGCTTGTGGTGAGTGGGTGGCCCAGTGGCTTTTCATTTCCAGTTAGATTCTCCAGCACTTGGTAGAAATCTTCGTGCAGACCAGTTACAATCTATCGGCACTCCCTTGGGTACCTTCCAGTGGACCAGCTGCACCCCTTGGCACCTCAGTTGAACCTCACCAACACCCCACCACATGACTCCAGCAGCTCAGCTCTGGCCCACCGCACCCCTTGAATTTAAGAATTTTTTGGTATAAATTATTTTTTTCCTGTTCAAATTCCTGATGTGATGTCTTGTTCCTGACTGGACCTTGACTGATTCTGTAACACAGTTACTGAGCTCCTGTTATGTACCAGACTCTATGTTGACAGGGTTCCTGCCCTCAGTGCCCCTACAGTTTCCATGATGAACAAGTCAGGTGTTAGGCTTGGCAGGGAAACCTGTTTTAGGATGAAATGCATGGCGTGGGGTCAATGTGTTTACAAGGAAGTGACACTTCAACCCAAACTAAAAACCAATAGAAAGTGGCCAGACGAACAGGCAGGGGATGCCTGTCCCAGCAAAGGAACTTGACGCTTGTCCTAGACCAGTGTAAGAACTGAATGGCGGTTACAAGACCTACCACTTGGGAAGCACACTGCTGAGGGGCTGGGAGAAGAGGCCGAGATAGACATGGAGGCCGGGTGTCTGGGAGCAACCACAGATGACCACGTTTGAGATTCTAAACTTGACTCAGTAGCCATGAAGATTGTTGAATCATAATTTTTTAAAAATAAATTTTAAATTTTTTAAAGATTTTTTTATGTGGACCATTTTTTAATGCCTGTATTAAATTGGTTACAATATTGCTGCTGCTTCTTTTTTTGGTTTTTAATATTTTGATTTCTTGGCTGTAAAGTGTGTGGGATCTTAGTTACCCAACCGGGAAACCGACGTGCACCCCTGCATTGGAAGGCGGTCTTAATCTCTGGACTTTATATCAGGGAAGTCCCTGGATCATAATTTAGAGTGGTGGTTCTCAGTTGAAACATGTATGGTACTTAAAATCTGGGCTGACCCCAGACCAATTAAATCAGTCTCTCTAGGAGTCTGGGGTATAAGAGGTATCAGTAAATTTAAAGTTTAAATTTCTTCAGGTGATTTCATAGTACAGGCAAGGCTGAGAGTCAGTGATCTTGAGTAACCAAAAAAAAAAAAAAAAGACGGTAATGAGGATTAAATTACCAATTAAAGGACAAAGCCCATTTGTTGGTGAAAGTTTTCTAGTCTAAAGATTAAAGTAATCTATAATTCTGCTTCATTATGTCAGAGTCATTTAGAATTCCAGAGGCACTGATTTTGGCATTGTTTCTAAATAGAAAGTGGTTACAGGGGGCAAATATTTTTGATGTAAATTTCCTCTGATACTCAAGGCAAGGGTGATATCACTGTGGAATTAGGCAAATATTTAAAATGAAGAAAATTAATGCAGCATGGAATTTGCTAGTGAATTTTGCTTTAGTTTTTTTTTTTTTTAAGTCTTCAGATGGTTAAACAAATATTTACTAAGTGACTGAAAGAGTGAATGAATGACCTCTCTGTGATTTGATTTTAATTAAACAAAAAGAAGCGTATCTGCCACCTCTTGACTAAAATTAATTAAACATCAGTTTCTCATCAGGGAGTAACCTCAAGATAAAACCAGCTCTCAGAGCCATGTTTGACTAACTTAGGAAAATCTATATTTAGCAGGTGGGTGAGGACTACCGGTACCTTTGATTTCGTTTTTTTTCCGGGCACTAAAAACTCAAGTCAGTTTCAAAAGAATCTTAAGCACTTTGTTTGGCTGTATCACCGCTTCTGTTGCTTTCTGACCTGCTGTGCTGACCTCCAAACCACGCTGTTTACCTTACTTGAGAGGCTGAATCAGATGTACCACCTCCAGAGACTACACAGGTTAAAGAAAATAAAAATCATTAGGTTTTGCATTACAGAAGCATTATAGGGAGCGGGGACTGAATTCATAACGTAGCCACTGCCGATCAGCTAATCTCTTTCAGTGGGACACGGTTCTTGTCGTCTGATCATGTGGGCTGACGGTGGACCCACATGTGGCTCTCAACAGAGAAGAAATCAATTGGTTATCAGGGGTAGTCTAGTCAATCCATAAGGTAGCTGAAACATGAAAATTAATGTTATTAAAATTCCCTTTGAATCATATATCCCCTTCTGGGGTACTTATTTTCCTATCTATCTTTTGACCCTCTATTTTAGAAGATGCTGTTGTACGTTTTTCTGTAGTACTGGGTTGCGTGCTTGCAAATAAACCTCCATGAGCGTAAACCCCACTGAGATTATAGTACCAAGCTCATTATAGAATACTTCCCTTTTATGCACCTGCCTAGTGAGGAACTAGGGTCAGAGCTGGGCTATGCAGTTAGTGCTTTTGGAATTACATTGGATAGTGGCTTGGGTTTGTAAGTCATTCCATAAAGAAAACATGTGACTGAATCCATGGTTACTGTAAAATATTATAATATGCTGTAAAGTAAAAGACCACATCATTCCCTGGGGTTTCACTGTACGGTATTTTGTATTCACTCAGCTCCCTCATGCATATTCCAGCTCTAAATTGCTGTGATACAGGAAACTATGTGTAATGGGATCTGAATTAGGAAAAAGTAGCAAACAAATATGTTCTCAGCATTACGTGTGAGTGGTATGTATGATGTATCATAATGTACGAATGGTGCCTGAAGACTCAAGAACAATTCTTAGTGGAACATAAAAGTAAGTGGAGACTGTTATCTTAATGACTGAGAGAATTAGGAAATCTCCTAGCTGCTCAGAGGCTCAATAAGACCCATCATTAGGGTTCCACTGATAATTACAACTATTTATATATTATTGGCTATGCATGCATGCTCAGTTGTGTCCAACTCTTTGTGATCCCATGGACTGTAGCCCACCAGGCTCATCTGTCCATGGAATTTCCCAGGCAAAAATCCTGGGGTGGGTTGCCATTTTCTGTTCCAGGGGATCTTCCTGACCCAGGGATGGAACCCATGTCTCCTGTGTCTCCTGCATTGGCAGGCAAATTCTTTACCGCTGAGCCATCTGTACTGACCTCCATTTTGCTTCTGGAAATACAATGCTGGATTCTTCATTAGTCAACTCATCACTTACATCTCTCATTAATAGTCCTATTGAAAATATTACCCAGCCATAAAGAGGAATGCATTTGAGTCAGTTCTAATGAGGTGGATGAACCTAGAGCCTATAATACAGAGTGAAGTAAATCAGAAAGAGAAAGACAAATATTGTATATTAACACATATATATGAAATCTAGAAAGATGGTGTCCATGATCCTATTTGCAGGGCAGCAAAGGAGACACAGACGTAAGAACAGACTGGGTCACGGTGAGGGAGGGAGAGGATGGGATGACTTGAGAAAGTAGTATTGAAACATATACATCACCAACATGTAAAGTGGCTGCTGCTGCTGCTGCTTACTTGCTTAGTAGTGTCCGACTCTGTGCAACCCTATGGACTGCAGCCCCATCAGGCTCCTCTGTGCATGGGATTCTCCAGGCAAGAGTACTGGAGTGAGTTTCCATGCCCTCCTCCAGGGGATCTTCTGACCCAGGGATCAAACCCAGGTCTCCTGCAATGCAGACAGATTCTTTACTGCTGAGCCACCAGGGAAGCCCATGTAAAGTGGATAGCTGGTGGCAATTTGTTGTATGCTTCAGGGAACCCCAAACCTATGCTCTGAGACAGCCTAGACGGGTGGGATGGGGAGGGAGGTAGGAGGGAGGGGACATGTGTATGCCTTTGGCTAATTCATGTTGATGTATGGCAGAATCCAGTACAATATTGTAAAGCAATTATCCTCCAATGAAAAATAAAATTTTAAAAATAGTCCCAAGGGAGGTAGAGGAAGGAGAATTGGGATGTATAGGCTCTAGCTTTTAGGCTTAGCCATTGAATAACTATGCGGCCTTTGGAAATTCCTTTGCCTTTTGGTAGGAGATAGAGATTTGGAGGGGATTCTAAACTTTTTAGCCAACACAAAGGAATCTTTGCTGGCAGAGCCTCTTGTAGATTCAGCTTCCTTTCCTTGCAGGCACTTTCCCTTCTTTAAAGAAAGAGCCAGATCATTATTTATGATATAACCTTTTCTTTTGCTGGGCAGCTCCAAAGATTTAACAGATTTTATTTACATTGAGCTAAAATCTGTTCATATGTAACATCCATCTCTTGATGCTAGTTCTTTGAAAGGTGGGGTTTGGCACATAGAAAACACATGCAAATGTTAGTCATAATCATGGTGACTATTATTAATAATCCCATGTTACATCACCACCTTTTGGGGGGAAAAAACTCTTTGAAAAGCTAATATAGCGGTAGAAGGAACCAATGTTTGGAGTTAGAAGACTTCAGCATGAATTCTACCTTCTAATGAAATGATTAGAAGGTAGAAGTATAAATTCTACCTTCTAATTATTCATTAGAATTGATTAATCTATTATTTATGAGACTCAATTTTCTTATATCTACCACGAGGAGAATTTCTAGCTCATAAGATATTATCTGTATAATGCTATGATTGACTTTTTATATTTTTTCAGATTTTGTTTTGTTCTATTTTTGTGATGACAATCGTCTCATTCCTTATAAGTCCCTCCCTCCTTCAGTTTCAAGACCCATGAGATGTGTTCTGAAATGGCAGACCCACAGTAGCCCGTGCCCTTCTTTCTGTCTCTTCTCCCCTTCTGCTGCTGCTGCTGCTAAGTCACTTCAGTCGTGTCCGACTCTGTGCGACCCCATAGACGGCAGCCCACTAGGCTCCTCTGTCCCTGGGATTCTCCAGGCAAGAGTACTGGAATGGGTTGCCATTTCCTTCTCCAATGCATGAAAGAGAAAAGTGAAAGTGAAGACGCGCAGTCGTGCCCGACTCTTAGCGACCCCATGGACTGCAGCCCACCAGGCTCCTGCGTCCATGGGATTCTCCAGGCGAGAGTACTGGAGTGGGGTGCCATCGCCTTCTCCGCCCCTTCTGTGAGGACCTATTATACCATGTTGATGTCTGCTTCCACCACTGTCTATGAGCTCACTGAGAGAAGACTTACATCACTGCTTCTTTTCATCAAACTGAATTGGTTTACCTATATGTGCCATGCTGTGCTGTCGCTTCATCTGCGTCCGACTCTTTGCAATGGCCATAGCCCGCCAGGCTCCTCTGTGCATGGGATTCTCCAGACAAGAATACTGGAGTGGGTTGCTGTGCCCTCCTCCGGGGGATCTTCCTGACCTAGGGATCGAACCCACATCTCTTGTGTCTCCTGCACTGGCAGGCAGGTTCTTTACCACTAGTGCCATCCCTGGGAAGCCCTCGTTTACCTATAAGGAGGATTAATGTGAAGATCACATGTTCTATTACAAGTGAAAATAATTTTGAACAGATGCTGTGTCAGGTGAAATTGAGGCTGAATTGTTGCTATTGGTTCCCTGTTAAAGAAAAAGCACTCTCTTAGCATCTAGAAATACCATGATGTACTGTATTTTACACCTAGAGTTAACATAATATTCAGTGTCAACTATGCTTCAGTAAAAAAGAAAAAGAAAAAAAAAAACCATGATGACATAGTGAAGAGTAGAAGCATGTTATTTTCAGCTGATCTAAGATGGTTTCATAAACTTTCGTGTTTCTGAATGTAACTGATGACTGACTTTGTAAAACACCCATAATTTTACTACTTCTTCCTTTCCATCCTACAGATTATTTCTTTTTTTTAAAATATAAATTTATTTATTTTAATTGGAGGCTAATTACTTTACAATATTGTATTGGTTTTGCCATACATCATCATGAATCTGCCATGGGTGTACACGTGCTCCCCATCCTGAACCCCTCTCCCTCCACCCTCCCCGTACCATCCTTTTGGGTCATCCCAGTGCACCAGCCTCAAGCATCCAGTATCATGCATTGAACCTGGACTGGTGATTCATTTCATATATGATATTATATATGTTTAAATGCCATTCTCCCAATCATCCCACCCTCTCCCTCTCCCACAGAGTCCAAAAGACTACAGAATATTTCTAAAGGACTAGAGTATTTCCTCTAGAACTGTTTAATTCTGGAATCTCTGTGCAATTTCTTTACTGACAGAATACAGATCTCCTCTAAGTATTTGTAAAAAGGATCTTTTTTGTTGTCATCAAAGTGAGAATCTTTATTTGTTGAAATTCATAATGCAGATTCCTTCAACCCAGTACAACACCATTTCATCTTTTTTTCTTAGTTTCAATACTAGTATCTTCTTGGACAAGGATCAGAGCATTTTCCTGTAAAGGGCCAGATAGTAAATATTTTTTAGGCTTTATGGGCCTTAAGTTCTCAGTCACAACTATTCCACTCTGGCGCTGTAGTGCAAAGCTAACTCTAGACTGTGTAAACTGTTGGGCATGGCTGTATTTCAATCACACTTTACTTACAAAAGTAGGCAACTGGCCAGACTTAGCCATCAGGCAGTAGCTTCCTAAGCCCTGATTCAGTACGTGGCTACTTAAAGTGTGCTCTGTAGACCGAGTGTCAGCATCACTTGGGTGAGAGCTTAGTAGAGAGGCAGAATCTTAGACTCCACCGAGACCTACTGTCTGGATTGGAATTTTTCTTTTTAAAGATAGAAGCTGATTTCTCACTTACTTCCCCGAATGTGTTTTGATGAATGTTCTGGGTTCTCTGAGTGTTGGTGACTCTCCAGAGAACAAGGAAGAGAATGTGGAGGGTGTCCTGGGGATGTTATGTATTTGTTTTTGGCTACCTGCGGCCTTTCTCTGGCTGTGCGAGTGTGGCTGCTCTCTAGTCTCGGGGTGCAGGCTGCTCACTGCGGTGACTTCGCTTGTTGTGGAGCACAGGCTCCAGCTGCACACGGGCTTCAGCAATTGCAGCACAGGGCTTAGTTGCTCCGCGGCATGTGGAATCTTCCCAGACCAGGGATCGAACTGATGTTCCCTGAATTGGCAGGCGGACTTCTAACCACTGGACCGCCAGGGGAGTCCCTGGATCTGCATTTTAGCAAGAGTTCCAGGTGATACCCAGGCATGCGCGAGTTTGAGAACTGTAGATGAGTAGCACAAAGGAGACATCTGGGAGCATATTGTAGCGTGCCTACTGGGGTGGGCTGCCTTCTCAGAATGCAACTCGCGGGCCTTTTCCAGTCTCTCCTTCCTTTGCCAGTTTTCTTCCCCTGGTACGTTCTCACCCACTAACTGCCTGCTCTGCTTCGGCTGTCAGCTTGCCTCACCACCTCCTCAGCCTAGCAACTGCTCATTCCCCAGCTTCTCTATATCTTCAAGGGGGGCGTTGGGAACTCATCAGATGGACGGGGGTTTCGTTCGCTTGCAGCGTGGCTCACTGTGATTTGGAGGCGTGATTTGTAGATTACCCAGTGCCTCAGCGCCCCTGCCCCCCACCCCCCTTCTGTGCCCGCCTCTCCTTTCAAGAGTCCATGTAAATGGAAAAGGAAGCTCCAGGAGCTGAGGTGGTTTCCCTTCATGTTGTGATGCTAAAGAGCCAACACTCATGGTGAACACTTCTCAGTCACATAATAATGGTAACAGCAAGAAAAAACCCTAAAGAGTACCAGTGAGCAAAGCAATTGAGCTGTTCCAGCATTTTCTTAAATGGAGCCCGAAGGCCTTAATTATGATGTATGTGTCTTCAGGTAAGACTTTCAAGCAATTTGGAATAGGCAGTTATGTAATTTTCCTGCTGTTCTCTCCACCCCTTTCTCTTTTATCTTTCTTTATTAATATAGACACCAATTGGAATGAAGGGGCCCACACGCAATTTTGCATTGATTCAAGTGGGTGCAAGTTGATTATTCAGCCCAGAAACCTGATTAACACTCTCTCTCCCCTGGACTAGCCCACTTGCTGCATTTGCTTTTCTGGGGTGGAAGATGCCCTCTGCTGGCTCCTGCCATCACACACTTAATACACACAGTGACAGACAACTTAATCTACCTGGGGTCTGGTAGCTCTTATATATCAAGTCCTTGATGTGTGTTTGTTGAAAGCATGCCTTTTCTTCCAGGGCAGTACCTGACACCTGGTAACGGACCTTACTGAAATCTGTAATGTCCACCTCTTAATCTTTTTACTGTCTTGAGATACCCTAGCATGGGTCCTAGACAAAAATGCCAAGTAAAAAAAATTGTTTTTAATAATTTATGGTGCCTGCCACTGTACATTCATTTTCTCATTTAATCGTCACCATAAGTAGTTACTATTATGATCCTTATTTTAAAGCAAAGGAATCTGAGGCTTTGAGAGGGTAACTTGTCTGAAGTTACAATTAGAAAGTGGAGGAGCTAAGATTTGAATCCAGTGTAACAGAAATGGAAAGCCTCTTAACCACTAATAATACTGTCGGGTTCATGGTAGAAATTTAGGGTGTATGGGGTTTTCCAGTGACTAGCATTTTCAGAAACTTGGAAGTATCAGTTGCAAAGTGAGTTCTGGATATGCACAGGAGGCTATCATGCATGGGTCATCAGGAAAGACATTGAAAGCAGCTCTGACATCCTATTAGTTCTACTGAAGTGGAGCAATACAAAAATCCCTCCGTTTGTCAGGGGCCCTACTACAGTCAGAAGCGTGGCTCTGGTAAACACATAAATTAGTGGTGGTTCCCCGCAGAGTTAGCAGTAGAGTCCCCGAGGTCACCTTTCACTTTCTCCTTGATAAAAGGTGTTCAGGCTTCTCACCAAAGCCTCTAATGCAAACCCAGGATTGCCAGCTGTGCTTCTTGGTGTAAACAGTGCATTAATGGTGTGAAAAATTGCAACTCACAAGCCCTTCCTTGAGCAACTGCAGTGACAAACAGCTGCTTCTGCTGCCATGGGGGCAGGTCTCCTGGCAGAGTATACAACTGAGAACCGGAGGAGCCTGCTTCACCTCGAATGCATGGAAATTAGCATTCTGTTCAGATTGCTGTGGTCATCAGCCTGAATATTTACTTGGAGCCCTGCTGTTTCAGGCAGTTACCGAGGCCAATAGATCTGGGAGAGAGAGGAGCCAGAACAACATCTCAGCTACTCTGAAAGATCAAACCTGAAAGAGCACACTCTATTTTTCCGTTCCTCTGATTGATAATGACAACACACCATTATTTATGGGTGGATGCCACAGAAGTTACCTTTCTGGATGGTGGGCTGAGAAACGTGAAATCATTTTATGAAATTCAAGTGTTAAACACAAAGGCAAGAAGAATGCACTTCTGGTGAACACTGGATTTGCTCCTGGAAAAATAGAAGGGTCTGGGCAGACAAGGAGAGGAGAAAAAAGTGTGGTGAAGAGACCAGCATGTACACGTAAGCTGACAGCAGGTTCTGTCTTGAATGTCATGTGCAAGCATTGGAGTGGAGGAAGCTACCAGGGTGGTTTAAATCCATTTCAAAACCGGCCGCAATAACTTGCAGCACCCACCTCTCCTGGGAAGACATACCTGTAACTGAGCTAGGGTGTTTGTTTCAGTCTGTCGAACTCCCTCAGACAGCATCTAACTTCCCTCATTCTCCTACTCTCCTATTGCTAGCCAACACCCTTCTATTGACACCTTTTAATTCAGATCCATTCAGTTACCCAATAGATACTTATCGAACCCTGCCACATGTCAGACACTGGGACACAGATAAATAAGATGGGCAGTGCCCTCAATATCTGGTAGGATGAGAGACAAACACAGGCAGGAAAAGGGTGTCATGGATGGATCCTGTGAACTTACTTGTACGGTGTATAGTTGGGAAAGAAGGGAGAAGGGAGCAGGTCCCCTCTGAGAGGGAATAGGATGGAGGCAGAGCAGGAGCTTCCTCAAGCAGGTCTCTGTAGTCCTAGAGATGGTTATGGCTCTGCAGGGAACTTGGCATATTCCTGAGCTAATCTATTGCATCCAGTCTAGAAGGAAATCTTGTTTTCCTTATTTCCAAATCAGTACTGGGTTCCATGCCAGGCACCGTGCTAGGAAGTGTGGATTTGGGAACTTACAGTCTAGTCTGGCGGCAGACATACAATTAATTCCCTGGGGGCTCATCGGTAAAGAATCTGCCTGCAATTCAGGAGACACAGGTTTGATCCCTGGGTTTGGAAGCTTCCCTGAAGGAGGAAATGGCAACCCACTCCAGTATTCTTGCCTGAGAAATCCCATGAGGAATCCACAGAGCAGCCCAGTGGGTTACAGTCCATGGGGTTGGAAAGAGTTGGATATGGCTGAGCATGCCTGCATGCATGCACAGAAGTCCAGTCCAGAAAAAAATTAGGTGGCCTTCACACATGTTACTGTCTTGAAATATGTCTAGAATTCTTTGCCCCTGACCTCCTCTTCCACTTCATGGGACTAACTAGGACCCTGATTTCATGGTTGCGTCAAGTTGTTACTTGCTCTGCAAGCCATTACTAAGCCCCTGGGAGGGCTGCACTTCCTAGTTGGGTGCAGTCACATGATCTGTCTTGGCTCAGGAGAAGTAGGCAGAGTGACAGGTGATATACAGGTGGACTGGATGCCGCTGTTAGGCTCTCGGTGTTCTCCTTGTTCCCGTGCTTTTAACATTTGATGCCATTGGAGGTGATGACTGTCTTATCACCTGGGTCCCTGTGTTACCATGATTAGCAGAGGCCGTTGGTAAACTGCAGTGGACAGCTAGGGTTAGCAAGGAATAAACTTTTGTTGTTTTAATTCTCTGAGACTGTGGGTTGTTAATTACCACAGCAGAACCCAGGGTGCTTTGTGGCACATTTTTTTGGGAAGGCCACCAAATTCCACTAAATAGGTTAGGTCTCTCATCTGCATACATGATTGCTCCCTGCACACACTCCTTCATTAAAAAAAAAATCATGCTTTATTATGTGTTCAACAGGTTAGGCTATAAAAGGAGGAGAACCATACTTGTCTTGTTTATTACCATATCTCTAGAGCCTAGCACAATGATTAGCACATATGAAATAAGTACTTTTTGAAAGAATTAATGAATGAATGAGTGAACAAACGAACTGGGGATTGTTGTATGGAATCATAACATTTTTGAAGAGACTCAGCTCTTCATATAAATAGGAAACAGCTTAAAGTCCTGGGAGCCTGTCAATAACTTCTAAGCATTTTTCTCCTCCTCCACCTCTATTCTCACCACCAACAAGCTTAAGGTCAAACAATTCTAATTCCAATAGGACAAATTATAGTTCTCAAAGGAATCAGTTTTGCATGATCTGTTTGTTGGGAGCACGAATTTTCCCTTCACCAACCCAGAATTTGCTCCCTTACCTTTGCCTGTGTGGGAGGAAGTGCAGTTTCCCACAGGATGTTGCCCTTGGGCCTCCAGTTAGACCACGAGCCTCTGATGTGCTCAGTAGCTCACAGACTCTGGACCAACACACGTCTCCTGAAAACATCTTTGATGAAGCCGCTCCCCTCCCTGCACAAACACAACAATTAACTAAAGCAGGTAAAATTGTGTCTTGGGAAGATAATGAGGTTTGCTTCCCTGCCTGTATAATTTTGCCTGTGTGTGTCTGGTATCCTGGCTTGGATCTCATCCAGCCCACCCCAGGGGAAACATAGCTGGTATCCTCCACAGCACTTTAATGAAGCGCCCGCCTGTGCTAAGAAAACATCAAAGTTGCTCCAGCTTCAAAACAAGTTAAATTTTGGCAGCTGCAGTTTGGGGGGCAGTATAGGGAACTAATGACAGGAACACAGGAACCCCTACCATTGTGTGTCATGTGTATCCCTGAGCCCTGAGTTTTAGCTCATCTATTTCATATGCTGTCTCTGCATTTAGTCTAGGACATAGGAAACGCTAGTGGTAAAGAACCCTCCTGCCAATGTGGGAGTCACGAGAGATGTGGGTTTGATCCCTGGGTCTACAAGATACCCTGGAGAAGGGCATGGCAACCCACTCCGGTATTCTTGTCTGGAGAATCCTATGGACAGAGAGGAACCTGGCAGGCTACAGTCGATGGGGTTGCAAAGAGCTGGACACGACTGCGGTGACAGCACACAGCACGTGGGAGGCACAGGGGACAGGCAAGCCGGAAGGTCCTTCTACTCTGGCTGGTGGTCCAGAGGCCTGTGTCCTTGAGGAGACTGGGCAGCAAATGCCAAGGCCCCCACCAATCACTTCCAGCCCCTCTCACCTGTTCTTGTCCTGGCATCTCCGCCAGTCACTTCCAGCCCCTCTCACCTATTCTCGTCCTGGCCTCTAGCTGACTGACAGTCTCTTCTGCCTCAGGTATGAACCTGTTTCCGGCATTCCCTCTGAAGCCCGCTGAGCATTCACGCAGAGGGGCATTGGCTGCGTGGCTGATGCAAGCATGGCCCATGCTCACTGCCTCCTCTCTTGTTAACGCTTGCTTCCAGTCCATCCATCTTGTTGCTAGTTTTTATTTCCCTGACTCTTTGGGATTGCCTGTGTTCTGCCATCGTAGGACTACTCATCCTTATTTTCCAGTGACAAGGACAGTTTCTTTTGTACAATTAGGGGGAAACAAGTATAAATAGCATGATTTATAGACCAGAGTGCCCAGTGGGGTGGGGGGAAGCTCTGTAACCTCTGTAGTGTTCATTTAGGGATACATGCAGTCACAAAATCAGGAAATGCAGAAGGTAGGTTGTCCATTCAATGTTATTTGTCTTCAAGTTGGAAGGACAATTCTGTTATATTGAAGAACTTACTATGAAGCTGTGTCAGTATGATAGCAAATCCATTTTGGCACATCTGCAGTGGGCAGGTAAAAGCGTAATTCTAAGGAAGGATGTCTGTTCAAGCCCTAGTAGACCTGTATGTTTCCATAGGTCCTGTGGCCAGAGACAGCGGCTTCATCCTGAACATTATTGGTCGGAAAGGAGCCGGGGCAGGGGCGGGTATATGAAGGAATCAATGATCATAGGCACTGAGACAGTGCACATAGTGTGCTTAAGAAATCCAAGCCGTATGCCTGGTCAATATCCTTTGGTTATATCTCAAATCAGTTTTGAGTTCAGTTGATTGGAGGCTTCTGTTCAGAGTTTATTTGTGGTTCTGAGCCTGATCCCCTTGAACCACTCAGTCAGCAGTTCAGTCTGTTTGTAAGCCAATGGAGAGCAAAGGGCCAGCATGTCTTATTTATCTTCTTTACCCAGTCCTTGGAAGGAAGCTGCACACAGAGGCCCTCTGTGTTTGTTGAAATTACTGAACTACTGAGTGGAGAAGGGCTAATATATGGTGAGCACCTACTGGGCGTGCTAGGCACTGATAATACAGTGAGGAAGAGAGGCCTCTTTGCCCTCAGGAATCCATATTCAAGTCTTTCCTTGTGAATAATGAATGTAGAAAATGATCTGGACAGTGTAACACTGAATTGCCCGAGTTTGTGATTAATGGCTTGAAGGAGGTTTGTGGTACCTTTTGGGCCATCTTTTCTTCTGCACATATTCTTAACCTGCTGGGAGAATGGAGAGATGGGCCTCCAACATCCACCTGGATATGGCATGGAAACCTGAAACCAACACCTAATTTTCCCTTCTCTTGATCAATAGATGTTGACTCAGAGCAAAGCACTCATTGATCAGGCTGGTCTCTCTTAGAGAAATGCTAATTCCCCTCTTTGGGGTTGATGGCTGGGATCATCTTACAAACACACCATGGGTCATGCCTGCAGTCTAAGATGTTGTTCAGTAGCTCTCAGATCTAACTCTGTCACCTTAGTGAAAATGAGGCTGTAACAGACGGCACCTGGGAAGTTCTGAGTGGTCCCTCCTCACGCTCCCTCTTAGCATCTGTACATCTCTTTTCCATAGACCTTGTCGTTGCAGAGTGATCATTTATTGCTGTGTCTTCTTCACTTGGCTATGAGCTCCTTGAAGATCCAGACTGTTGTATGTGTCATTGACCCAGAATCACCTGAAGGGGAAGCTCAGAGCCATGATGCTAAGGAGGGAAGCATTCCCTGGCAGAAGCAAGGCAGTTAAAACCTCTGGCTTCCAGAATTGAGGCATGTGTACCCCAATGTTCATCGCAGCCCTGTTTACAATAGCTAGGACGTGGAAGCAACCTAGACGTCCACTGGCAGATGAATGGATAAGAAAATTGTGGTACATATACACAATGGATTATTACTCAGCTATTAAAAAGAACGCATTTGACTCAGTTCTAACGAGGTGGATGAAACTGGAGCCTATTATACAGAGTAAAGTAAGTCAGAAAAAAACACCAATACTGTATATTAATGCGTATATAGGGAATTTAGAAAGATGGTAATGACGACCCTATACACGAGACAGCAAAAGAGACACAGATATGAAGAACAGACTTTTGGACTCTGTGGGAGAAGGAGAGGGTGTTATGATTTGAGAGAATAACATTGAAACACGTATATTACCATATGTGAAATAGATGACCAGTCCAAGTTCGATGCATGAAGCAGGGCACTCAAAGTCGGTGCTCTGGGACAACCCAGAGGGATGGGATGGGGA
>NW_011494898.1:5914235-5941413 GCF_000754665.1 Bison bison bison
GAAGAGAGGCTCATGCAGGGCCGCTCATCGCAGTGGCAGGGGTACCAGTCACATGGAATATAATGTGAATGGTGTGCCTGGAGCTGCTTCTGTGAACACTTGCCTTCCCCCACCAGTGGTCACTCCTGTGCAAAGGGGCTGCCAGTTCTCCAAGATTAGAGAGAGGATGGGGATTTAGAACCATAGCCTTAGCAGTGTTGGCAGTAACCTGCAGTGTATTGGATGGGTGACTATGCCTCAGGGCTTTGCAGTGGGGATAGACAACAGGAAGAACACAAATCTAGGCATACTTTACCATCACTTAGAGTCATTGTCTTGATATCTTATTTATCTGGTTATCAGCCTTAGGCAGCCAGCCCATGGTAGATCTTCAACACGTGATGGGGAAGGACTCACTGGATGACCACAGCTCATCCTTCATAATTCCTCTTACACAGTTACACACAGTAAGAATCATCAGTAAGCTAAGAAAACTTAAGGATACATTCAGACATTTCATGCCCACTGATGGACTGGGTTTTCTGCTTTTGCTCTCACATATTCCATTTCCTTGACAAAGGTCCATACAGTCAAAGCTGTGGTTTTTTCAGTAGTCATGTATGGATGTGAGAATTGGACCATAAAAAGGAGGCTGAGTGCCAAAAAACTGTTGCTTTCAAACTGGAGCTGGAGAAGACTCTTACAGATACCCTTGGACAGCAAGATCAAGCCAGTCAATTGTAAAGGAAATCGACCCTGGAAGGGTTGGAAGGACTGATATTGAAGCTGAAGCTCCAACACTTTGGCCACCTGATGCGAAGAGCCAACTCACTGGGAAAGACCCTGATGCTGAGAAAGACTGAAGGCAAGAGGAGAAGGGGGCAACAGAGGAAGAGATGGTTGGATGGCATCACTGACTCAAAAGACATACGTTTGAGTAAACTCAGGGAGATGGTGAAGGACAGGGTAACCGGGTGTGCTGCAGTTCACGGGGTCACAAAGAGTCAGACACGACTTAGTGACTGAACAACAAATCCCATTTTGAACATTTTAAAAAGAACATAAACTTTAGAATCAGATTCTGGCTTTATTACTCGTATGGTCTTGCACAAGTTCTGAGCCACATTTTCCTCATCTGAAAAATGGGGATAATGTTACCTAGCATAGATGCTTGCATGCTAAGTCACTTCAGTGGTGTCACCTCTTGTGACCCTATGGACTGTAGCCCTCCAGGCTGCTCTGTCCATGGAATTCTCCAGGCAAGAATACTGGAGTGGGTGGCCATGCCCTCCTCCAGGAGATCTTCCCAATTCAGGGATCGAACCTGTGTCTCTTATGTCTCCTTCATTGGCAGGCGTAATCTTTACCACTAGTGCCGCCCGGGACGCCCAGCATAAGTTGCTTAGTAGTTATTATTATGCTTATTATTATCGGTCCTCAAAACCTACATCTTCGCCTCCTTTGTGTCCAGCACCTCGTTATCCTTTCCCACCGTGTTTGATTTCTCACAGACTTTTGGTATGACTGTGGTATGCCATGAGTTTCTAGTTTTCATCCTGACATTCTGGATCTGTACTGTCCAGGATGGTAGCCACTAACCAGATGTAGATGGTTAAAATTTGAATTAATTAAATTAAGAGTTAAGCAGTAGGCACACTTCAAGTGCTCGGTGGACACATACAGTTACACGTTGGACAGCTAGCTATTACATATTGCATTACTGCATAAAGTTCTGTAGTTCTGTGAAGCCCTGGATACTCTTATCTCTGACATCTGGACTGTCACAGACTGAATCCCCCAGGAAATGGACTTGGTGGTGGAGATTTACATTTAGGAAATTGACTGAGGAGTGGTCTTGGGAACCAATCTGGGAGTGAGGGAAGTAAGATTAAGCAAAGGGAGAGGCTAAACTGTGAAGCAGCCACAGAGGGGGCCTCAGTGTATCTCAGGGAGAGCTCTGAACCTGGGATGGCTCTTCGGAAATACCTGAAATTGAGGCAACCATGCCAAACCTCTGTTCCCCTTCTCCCACAGTCATTGGATACTGGCTGACCCACTCTCCTCCTGAGGAAGGGGCATGTCCTTGGGGAAACAGATTTCTTCTTGTAAGGGGGCGTCCCAGGGAAGGGACTCAGCTGTGAGCTGTCAGATGCCAACACTGCTAGCAGCTGAGGAATAAGTGTCTTGGTCCCGAAGGAGCAATGGAGTGGCTCAGCAGTGTCCCCTACGTGGCCCCGTTGGAGCTTTGATGCTCTCTCACATTGTAGTCTGCTGATAACTGGATATCTTTGCTCGGGGCTTCTGGCCCATCAACTCCTTTCTGGGGCTGTTCTTGTCCAGTGAAACACAACTGATGGGCCATAAATGAGAGCGTTTTTCAGAGATTCAACATTGTTTCCATCTTTCAAATGATGGCACTAATTAAAGCCTAAAGCAAGTGATTTTGGAGCCATATGTGTGTTATCTCTTCAGGTCTTAATCTTCTAACCTTTAAAATGAAAAGAAAAGGTGGAGTGAATAGAGAACAACCATGTAGCTGGGCATCAGCTGTCTTCTGCAGTCCAGTGTGGAGTGCTGAGCACAACAGTTGTCTTTGGGTGATTCTGATGTTAAGTAATAGAAATCAACTCAAGTTAATCTAAGCAAAAGGGAAATTTATGAGAAGGATACTTGTGTATCTCATGAAATCCAAGGGCAACCCAGTTGGAGTCCCATCTGCTGTTATACCAATTATCATGTTAGGTAGAACCACTTTTTCCCCCAATTAGCATACTCACATGTGGGAAGACCTCTGTTAATATTGGACTCTTGGCTACTTCCCACCCCTTCACTTACTCCTCCTTGGGGAAGGGTGACTTATTTAACTGGAGAATATGGAAGAATACATTGGGCATATTTGGCTTACCCTCTTTTGGGGATCTACTGCTTGCTGAGAACATACACTCTGCTCTGCTTCTTCATCCTGTGTGTTTTAAGATGCCTGGAAGGTGCTTTAGGGAAGTGCTGTGGTGTCCAGCACTGTTTGTGACTGGAAGGGTGGTTCTGCCCAACCTGAAGTTGTGAACTGGGAAGCCAACTTGGTCATATACCTAAAGCTGCGATCGCTAAACTGCATCACAGATAAAGGGGCGTTTTGATTTCAGTCTATATCCCATGTCTTCTCCTTGATTCAGAACTCAGGCAGGGAAGACGGATCTTTGTATTGGGCCTTTTCCAACTCCATTGCATCTCTCTTCTTTCATTTACTTCAGTTAAGCTTTTTCGGATTTTTTCATGAACATGGGAGATGAATGGTTTCACATTCTTCAGTTCCAAAGCCACTTGCAAAAACTGACTGGTAGGCTTGCAATCTCAATTCCAAATTCATGGGATAAGAATATTTGATTGACTTAACTTTGGTCAGATGCTCACCTTTGGTTGAAAAAACTGGGCACAACTGGGTGGAGAAAGTGAGTAGGTAAGCTTCCATATTGCCAGTTCAGTTCAGAAACTCAGTCATATCTGACTCTTTGCAACCCCATGGACTGCAGCACACCAGGCTTCCCTGCCCATCACCAGCTCCCAGATCTTGCTCAAACTCATGTCCATTGAATCGGTGATGCCATCCAATCATCTCATCCTCTGTCATCCTTTTTTCCTGCCAACAGAGGATGAGACGGTTGGGTGGCAATACAACATTAAAAGCTTACGTATTATAGAAGTGACTTTTCTGGGTGGCAAACTAGCTGTCAGAGAGTGAGTTGTGACTTCCCAAAGCAGTCTTTCACACATTCATGACAAAGGTTAGGTATTTTGGACCAACTAAACGTTTTCATTATATTGATTAAAAAGTGGCTTTTAAGTCAGTTCTTGTCATGGTGGTCTTCGTGCTTCTGTTGCTACGAATCTATATTCTTTTGAAATTGAGCTTTCAGCTCAGAGCTGTTTACATGCGAACTCTAGATGGAGCCCTGAGAATCATCTAATTAAATAATTTCTTCAATCTGTTCCCCCCCAAAGGTCACATGCTATTGAAAGTTTTGCTGGGCCATTGTGTGCAAAGGAAGAGATAAAAGGGGCAAAGTCAGTATTTCATGGGACACAGGTCAAGCCAACAGGTAGTATGCTGCCAGAAGACAGATTCCCCTTTATTTAGAGTCAGATATCACCAAACTTCATACAAATGGTACCCTTCAATAGCTTTTCAAACCATCAGATAGTCTCTTACTTGAGTTGTGATGCTCCATAGTAAAATATATTATCAAACCAGAGCATCCTGTTTGCTTTTATTTTGGAGTAACTCATATTTTCTGGAAACCCAGAGCCAGCTCAAAGTAGTTTTCTTTAATAATCATTAAGGTCATCTGACCTATGTCACACTAAAGGCAGGCTATCGATGATGAGCAACCCTGCTGAGAAATTAATCTTCAATCAACATGTGTATATGTGTCCTCTAGAAGTCACCATTGATATTGTGTGGTTTCTTTTACTGTAGAACCGAGGGGCATGTTACATGTCAAGATGTAATCAATGTGAAATTGATGGGCTGAGAGGAATTTGGTCTTAAGGGCTTTGCAATAGTATAACAATCAAGTTATTCTTTCCCCTGCCTTACTGAACTCTCTTATTTGCAGCAGCAAATTCTCCACCTAAAATTCTATGTTCGCTTCCAACATAATTCCTTTTTTTTAAGTGCTCTTAATTTCATCATTATATTTATTTTTGTTTTATTATAACATTGATATATGCTCACTTTTAAAGTTGGTAAAATAAAAAATGAGAAAGATGAAAAATTACTCATAATCCTACCATTATAACATTTTGGACTGTTTTCTACTAGTTTATTTGAATTTCAAAAATTAAGTTTATTTTATATCTGTAATTTTGTTTCTGCTTTTTTCCTGACTACTATTATAGCAGACATTAATCGTATTGTTATAACTGTCCTTTACACCCAAAATTTTTAGTGACTGCGTGACCATTCTCCTTTTGTTGGATATTTTGTTTGGTTTCAATATTTACAAAAGGTTCTGTAACTTTAGAACTGTATAGATGATACTACAATTTGTATATTAGATATACATTTATATATATGTATATATGTATTTTTTTCCTTCAAATTAATTCCCAGAAGTGGAATTGGAATTACTAGGTCAATGCTTCTTTTTAACATTCTCTTCTTGACTCAGACCCCCAAAGATTTGCTGGATGCTTGAGAAAGATATGCTTTCTTGGTCTGAGATTGTTTGGGGATCTATTAAAACATGTTCTCTTCATTTCAGCAACAATGATTACATCCCCTTTTGCTTTGGATTGTTTTGAGATGCTTTCATTCTCCCTGGCCCCTACCCCCCAACACTCCCCAAAACGCACATGATTCCATCATAGAAAATGGGAAGTTTCTGCTGATCTTGTTTTGGCCAAGAAAGAAATCTGGCTGTTTTGAACACTATAGTTGAAAGTACAGGAGTTCTAAGTGATTTTAAGGTGATTCTTTTTTTCTTCTCTTTGGGCATGCTGTACACATTTGCCAGCGAAGGCAATGGCACCCCACTCCAGTACTCTTGCCTGGAAAATCCCATGGATGGAGGAGCCTGGTAGGCTGCAGTCCGTGGGGTCGCTAAGAGTTGGACACGACTGAGCGACTTCACTTTCACTTTTCACTTTCATGCATTGGAGAAGGAAATGGCAACCCACTCCAGTGTTCTTGCCTGGAGAATCCCAGGGACGGCAGAGCTTGGTGGGCTGCCGTCTATGGGGTCACACAGAGTTGGACACGATTGAAGCGACTTAGCATACACGTTTGCTACTGAAATCAGTGACCTCAAATGCCTGTGGAGTTACTGGGCTGGCCAAAAAATTCGTCTAGGTATTCCCAGGTTATAGAAAAACAGAGAAAACTTTTTGTCCAGCCTGATAAAAACCCTGGGTGGGCCCTCGAGGGACGGAAGAGGTCACGGTGGATTTGGAGTCATGATATCTGGCTCAGGCTCTGCTGTCCTGTCACCTTTGTGTCTGTTTCACTTACTGTGTTTATTTCCTCTCCACGGCCTCATTCAGTCCTTATGGTGACCCCCTGAGCTAGCCATCATCTCTCCCATTATATGGCTGGGAATACTCAGGGTGAGCAGTAACATAACTGCCTAAAGATAGGCTTTAGGAAAATCAGAATTCTGATCCTACACATTTGTCATTCCCATTGTCCCAGGCTGTTCTCGTTATCCATGTTTCCTTGAACAAGTACGTAACCCCTCTGAGTCTTACTCTGTTTAAGATGAAGATAATCACACATACCCCACAGGGCTTTTGTGACAGTCAGATGAGACAGTTTAAATTGAGTGTGCTACTTAAAGTGGAATATAAGTGTTAGGAATTATGAGCATGCTAATGAAAAAGGTGACTAATGTTGGTTTTTCTTCCCTGCCAGGGGTATTGCTTACTTGCTTGCTCTCTTGATTTTATTTAATTTTATTACTGAACCAAACTTGGGTCCACTTGGTGGTCTGCTGACACCAGATGGTGGTGAAGGAAAGTGCATCATTTATTGCAGGGCGCCAAGCAAGGAGGGCTGCTGCTGCTGCTGCTAAGTCGCGTCAGTCGTGTCCGACTCTGTGCGACCCCATAGACGGCAGCCCGCCAGGCTCCCCCGTCCCTGGGATTCTCCAGGCAAGAACACTGGAGTGGGTTGCCATTTCCTTCTCCAATGCATGAAAGTGTAAAGTGAAAGTGAAGTCGCTCGGTTGTATCTGACTCTTTGCGACCCCATGGACTGCAGCCTACCAGGCTCCTCCATCCATGGGATTCTCCAGGCAAGAGTACTGGAGTGGGGTGCCATTGCCTTCTCTAGCAAGGAGGGAGTCCAGGGCATCTAGTGGTTAAGAGATCTGAACTCCCTGAAGGCTTTCAGGAAAACGTTTTATAAAGATAGGGTGAGGGAATGGGGTTGTGAAATGGGTGATCAGCTTGTGGACATTCTTCTGATTGGTTGTTGGTGAGGTAATCGGGGGTCAAAATCATCAACTCTCTGTCTGGGGTCTATGTGCTTGTGGGGAGCATACAGTTAACTTCTTCCATCTGGGGGTGGGGGGTAGGTTTCAGTATCTGTGAAAAAGCTCAAAGAACATGGTTCAGAATATTGTCTGTAGCCCTTGAGGAGGAACTGAAAGTCTCTGACTGTGTATAATGGCTAAACTATGGTTATTTTGTCTTGCTTGACTGTTTTCCTATCTAACTGCACTTCCTCACTTCTCTGATTCAACTTATTCTTTGACCAAAGTTTTCCTACAGACAAAAGACAAGGATAGGACATGAGGGTAGTCCTGTTCTGGGAAGGTCCCACAGGGCCTTGCTTGGTTACACTTTTATTTTTTAATTGTATACAGTTGATTTAGGCTTCCCTGGCGGCTCAGTGGTAAAGAATCCACCTGCTGATGCAGGAGACCCAGGTTTGATCTCTGAGTCGGGAAGATCCCCTGGAGAAGGGAATGGCACCCCACTCCAGTATTCTTCTCTGGGAAATCCCATGGACAGAGGAACCTGGTGGGCTACAGTCCATGGGGTGCAGAGTTGGACACGACTCAGTGACTAAACAATGACAACAGTAGTTGATTTATAATGTTGTATTAGTTTAAGCTGTATAGCAAAGTGATTCACTTGCACATATATTTATGTATATACATGTGTATATTGTTTTTAAAATTCTTTTCCCTTATAGTTTATTATAGGTTATAATGTTTACTTACATTGGCTCATATAGGCTTCTAAAAATTTTGAGATTTATTTTTTAGTTCCTATTTTATAAGTTTTCATTTTATCTGTTTTCTTTTTAAAATTTTTTTGTCTAGTAAGTTTCAAGGAAATGAGATGCAAAAACAGTTAATAATTAAATGTTAAGGTATGGATTAAAGCAGAGCAAGAGGTTTCAGTTCTTTTAATGTAAGTTTCTCTATCTCATCACTATTGACATTTCTGGGTGGCATAATCCTTTGCTGTGGGAGCCTCGCCTGCATACTGTAGGAGGTTTATCAGCATGCCTGGTCTCTGCCCACTAGATGCCATTGGCACCCCCATCCCATCTGTGACAATGACAAGTATCTGCAGATATTGCCAAATGACCCTTGAGAATAGGGTATGTGTTTGTTCCCATTTAAAAATTACTACTTTAACAGAATGTCTGTCTCAAGAGATGCAAATTTTATTTACTGGGATCTTGGTTTGAGTGTTTTTATTCCTTATTATGTCAAAGGTGTAATGTAGGAGGGTTAATTCTGCAAAGGAAACTAGCATTTATTGCCTTTAGCAGGTTGCCTTCAAGTTTTTGCAGCCTTGTTACTAGATGAACATTATTGTTGTCCTGATCGCCCAGACACTCTTCTCTAACTGCCAATACCAAATCCGAGCGCAAGAAACAAGAAATAAAGAAAAATAAATATCCACACAGTTATAATGAGAAGCTTGTTCTGGAGATAACAGCTCCTGTAAAACTTCCCATTTTTATTACCATTTTTGATCTCAAGAATGGATTTGTATTGTGCTATTTTCAGTTCTTGTTACCATCACTGTCACAACAGGGAATGAGCCAAATTGCAGTGCGGAGGAGAGTCTGTCACATGCGATTGTGTGGGGGCCCTGCCCTGACCTTGTGTTATTCCAGAGCAACAAGGAGGCACAGTCGCTGACCAGTGAGATGTGATCTCTGGAGAGATCGGAGGCCACTGAGGCCTGAGTGGCGTACAGTTTAGCCTTGGAGGTTCTGTTTAGCAGTGTATATTGCAGCTGCTCCATCTGTCCAGAGCGTAGTATGGCACACAGGTACGTGACATCACTCGGAGGGAATCCTCATTAAGGGAGAGAGGAGACCAAGAAGAGACCTAATATCCTTAACACCTACAATATGCCATTGGACTAAGAGCTTTACAAGCGTTTGTTCACATAACCTTTATACCAAATGTATGATGTAAGTATTAGTATATCTAGTTTTTTACTCCAGGAAGTAAAGTAACTTGTCTAAGTTCAGGTAGACCTTGGAGTTCAGATCATGGATTGAAAATCTCTATTTTTACTAACTCTGAGCACTTAATATTACTGAATTTTCAGATCTTTTCAGCTCATAGGAGGCTCAATTCTTATTTTCCTGGTTGAGATTCCAAGAGATTTTGTCATTTAAGTTCTTTTTCTGACTCTAGTGTGGAAAATTCTGAAAGAGATGGGAATACCAGACCACCTGATCTGCCTCTTGAGAAATTTGTATGCAGGTCGGGAAGCAACAGTTAGAACTGGACATGGAACAACAGACTGGTTCCAAATAGGAAAAGGAGTATGTCAAGGCTGTATATTGTCACCCTGTTTATTTAACTTATATGCAGAGTACAACATGAGAAATGCTGGACTGGAAGAAACACAAGCTGGAATCAAGATTGCCGGGAGAAATATCAATAACCTCAGATATGCAGATGACACCACCCTTATAGCAGAAAGTGAAGACCTAAAGAGCCTGTTGATGAAAGTGAAAGTGGAGAGTGAAAAAGTTGGCTTAAAGCTCACATTCAGAAAACGAAGATCATGGCATCCGGTCTCATCACTTCATGGGAAATGGATGGGGAAACAGTGGAAACAGTGTCAGACTTTATTTTTCTGGGCTCCAAGATCACTGCAGATGGTGACTGCAGCCATGAAATTAAAAGACACTTACTCCTTGGAAGGAAAGTTATGACCAACCTAAATAGCATATTCAAAAGCAGAGACATTACTTTGCCAACAAAGGTTCGTCTAGTCAAGCCTATGGTTTTTCCTGTGGTCATGTATGGATGTAAGAGTTGGACTGTGAAGAAGGCTGAGTGCCAAAGAATTGATGCTTTTGAACGGTGGTGTTGGAGAAGACTCTTGAGAGTCCCTTGGACTGCAAGGAGATCCAACCAGTCCATTCTGAAGGAGATCAGCCCTGGGATTTCTTTGGAAGGAATGATGCTAAAGCTGAAACTCCAGTACTGTGGCCACCTCATGCGAAGTGTTGACTCATTGGAAAAGACTCTGATGCTGGGAGGGATTGGGGGCAGGAGGAGAAGGGGACGACAGAGGATGAGATGGCTGGATGGCATCACTGACTCGATGGACGTGAGTCTCAGTGAACTCTGGGAGTTGGTGATGGACAGGGAGGCCTGGCATGCTGTGATTCATAGAGTCGCAAAGAGTCAGACACGACTGAGTGACTGATCTGATCTGATCTGATCTGACTCTAGTTAAAATTACAGTGGGCTTCTCATCCTTCTGACCCAGTGGGCTTGGACCAGAACATCTGGCTACACTGATCTTGCCATTCTCTGAACTTCCCATTCACTTAGTCTGTGCTGTTCATTGTCTAAATCCATCAGGGACTCCTTAGTCCTCTCGTGTGGCTGCTTCTGCAGTGTATGCCCATTGCTCCACAGACTTAAGTTCTTTAAAGGCAGAGGTGATACCTCATACTTGGAAGGCAGTGTAGCATACTGGTTTAGAGCACGGACCCTGAAGGTAGACTGCCTGGGTTCAGATACCATCATTTCCGCTGTATCAGGCAGGGTAGGCTGGAGTGTGCGTCATTAACAGACAACCCTAGACTGTGTGGAGGCTTGATACACCCAGCAAAGGTGTGTTTTTTGCTCATGGTAAGTGGCCCACTGAGGTTGGCAGGAGGCCTGTAAGCATCATAGTCACTTAGAAACGTGGACCAGTGGGGGCTCCATCCCAGTACCTCCTCAGTGATCACCGAGCCAGGGCACAGATAACCTGGCAGATCACACCCTGGCTCACAGAGGTTCTGTGAGCGTGTGTGTGCTAAGTTGCTTCAGTTGTGCCTGACGCTCTGAGATCCTATGGATGTAGCCTGCCAGGCTCCTCTGTCCATGGGATTTTCTGGGCAAGAATATTGGAGTGGGTTGCCATGCCCTCCTCCAGGGGATCTTGCCAGCCCAGGGATCAAACCTGTCTCTCTTACCTCTCCTCCATCAGCGGGTGGGTTCTTTACTGGTAGGGCCACCTGGGAAGCCCCCATAGAGTTTTAAGCCACGTTAAATTCTGTCACTGCTCTGAGTAGATCAGAGGTATTTGCAAACAGCTCAGGTCTTCTGTCGGAGAAGGCAGTGGCACCCCACTCCAGTACTCTTGCCTGGAAAATCCCATGGGTGGAGGAGCCTGGTGGGCTGCCGTCTATGGGGTACACGGTCAGACACAACTGAAGCGATTTAGCAGCAGCAGCAGCAGCAGCAGCAGCAGATCTTCTGTAATTTCTTGCTAGCAGTAAAACTTGAGGCACGTTGTTTAAAATTTTTGTGCCTATTTCCTTTTATTTAAGATGCGGGTAATAGTAGTACTTAGCTCTTGTGAGAATTAAGGGTGACGTATATGTAAAGTGCTCAGTGTGGATGGTGTCCAGCTCGTTGCTGATGCGGTACGAGTGTTGGCTGGTGCTCCTTGTAAATACTTAAAGTCAGAGCTACTTGCTTGTTTCTTTTTATTCACATCTCTACCTGGGAATCCGAAATCCTGAAGGTACCAGCATTGGCATGCTTCTGGCATGACATCTTGATAGAGTTACTTTCTGATCTTTCATCTCTTATTCATGTAGGGACAGACATTTCAACTAGTGGTTGTGTGTGCTGTTCTCTTGCCTTATAGCTTAGCTTTCTTCTGAAAAATTGATTTTACTGCAAAGGTTCGGCTATCACTTTTCCACTGCAGCGCCTACCCCCTCTTTCACAGAAAATGGCATTCTAAACAACGGTTGATAGTTCAGAAGCATAATTACCTTTTGAAAATAAACTTCACCAGAAGGGCCAAATTAAATATCTGCCTAGGTTTGGTTTAGAGATTTTTGTTCTTTTGGTGGCTCAGATGGTAAAGAATCTGCCTAAAATGTAGGAGACCCAGGTTCGATCCTTGGGTCTGGAAGATCCTCTGGAGAAGGGAATGTCAACTCACTCCAGTATTCCTGATTCCATGGACAGTGGAGCCTGGTGGACTACAGTCCATGGCACTGCAGAGTCAGATACAACTGAGCAACAAACACACACATTCTTATTTTCTGGATAGACTCCCCTAAATAACTTATCAGATCCTTAGCACTGTTGGGAAGGAGTTTTTTATTGGCTCAAATTACTGTGCTCAGCACTGCTTTGGGGCCTGGGTGGGGTGGAGTGGGTGGGCGGGGAAGCATAGGATTACCAGCTGCAGAGCCCTGACAGAACTTTCAGGCTTTCCATCAGAAATTATTAGCATTAGTTAGGAAAAAGAAAAAAGCGAGTTTTAGAAAAGCTGCCTAGAATAATAAAAAACGGGCTCTATTCTAATAGAGAAGAAATGTGGTTTGGCATCAACAAGGGAGTGGATAAGATTCAGTGTAACCAGAAAAATGCAGCTTCCAGCCTCATCCTGTGATCAAAGCAAATGTGTTCTTCTGAGTGGTTAGTTGCTCAGGTATTTGCTTTAGCACACCCACCAGGTGGCCTCAGTGAATTTTTTTTTCTCTCTCCAGGAAGGATGGTAAATAGAACTTTGATCCAATGGTGAGTGTCTATTTGCATGATGTCTCCAGCTTTGTCTTTCTAAATCCACAGAGCCTCCTTCCATTCTATTAAGGGCTCCACCAAGCCCACAACAAGCAGGGGTGGCACCTGGTGGTTTGTGCTGACACCCCCTGCCTTGAACTGAGCCTTAACCTGATTCAGCTGGTGGTTTTTTCTATCGCTGATTCTAATTCCTCTGGGATGTTGCCTCCCTCTTCACTTTCCTTTCGGTCATCTTTTGTACCCTTTCCTCTCTCACCATTTCTCTTGATCTCTACTGGTCTAGCTTGGATATCAGATTTTGCTTGAGTGTCATTCAGCTCAGCAGGCTAGGTATTATTTTGTTCTGTTTCTTGATGGAGGAAAATAAGACTAAAGCAAAAGAATGGGCTTCCCAGGGGGTGCTAGAGGTAAAGAATCTGCCTGCCAGTGCGGTATACACAGAGATATAGGGTTTAATCCCTGGGTTGGGAAGATCTCCTGGAGCAGGAAATGGCAAACCTTCCCAGTATTCTTGCCTGGAAAGTTCCATGGCTAGGGTCTGGTGGGCTACAGTCCATGGGGTTGCAAAGAGTCAGACACTGCTAAGCACACGTGTGCACACACACACACACACACACACACAGAGAAAGAAGGTGTGGGCATCTCAGCGTAGCTTCTGTGCTTGGCGCCCTCCAAGTCCTATGTGTTGGATCTGGGCTGGAAGTTAGGACTCACTAGTGGGTAAGTCACCCACTGACAGACGTTTGACACTGCTGACGACAGCCTTGGAATTACCTGTCTACATATGGCATTTTGATTAACCTAGCAGCCCAATGAAGTGCTTGCCGTTATTATGTCCACTTTACAGTTAGGAAAAAGGAAGCCTGAAGAAGCGGAGTGATTGCCAAGGTCATACAGATTTGACTCTAGAAAGTCAGATTCTGAAGTCTGTCATCAAAATGAACGTTTGTGTCTCCTACAAAGTTCTTACGTTGAAACCTCATCCCTGGTGTGAGGGTATTTGAAGGTGGGGCCCTTGGGAGGTGATTAGATCCTGATGGTAGCGCCCTCGTGAATGGAATTAGTGCCTGTATAAAAGAAACCCGAGAACACGCTTGTGACCCTTTAGTCGTGTGAGGACTTGGCAAAAAAGATGGCCACATGTGAATCAGGAAGTAGGCTCTTGCTGGACCCCGAGTGTTCAGACATCTTGATCTTGGACTCCCCAGCCTCCAGAACTGTGAGAAATAACTCTCTGTTGTTTAGAAGCTACCCATTTTGTGGCATTTTGTTGTATCAACCCCGTCAGCCTAAGACAGAGCCCAAGCTCTGAACCACCTGGTGATGAGACCTTAGCCTCTTTGGGTCTTAGTGTTTTCCCATGCAACATCATTCAGTTATCCTGAGGTTTCTCAGTCATAGCACTATTGATATTTTGGCCAGATAATTCTTTGTTATGGCATTTATCTTGTATATTGTTAGACATTTAGCAGTATTTTTGGCTTGTACCCACCAGATGCCAACAACTCCCCTGCCTCCCTCGCCCAGTTGTGATAAAGAAAAATGTCTCTAGTCTTTGCTGAATGTCCTAGCCGCGAGTTGGGGGGTGGTGTGAAACTGCCCCTGGCTGAGAACCACTGACCTCAATAATTTCCATGGTACTTTCCAGAATCAACTGTCTATGGTTCCTTGTGTGTTTCTCTGGTTTCCCTTTCTTAGTTCTACTTTTGTGTTCTTGTTTATCCTTCTGTAAGTTAGGGATAATTAAAGTGCCCACCTTCACATATGGTTGTTTTGAGGATCAAATGCTGTAATGGTGCTAGGTCCTAAGGACAGTCTTTGGCACATTTAAGTGCTTGATGGAACCATCTGTGTGTTGTTAAAATCCTTGTCCCTATGAGCAGATGAACCCTATCTCCATTTGTCAGAGACAAGCTCTGTCCCAGCTCACTGTGAGGCGAGAGGAGAGAGGAACACAGCCACTCTGGAGACCTAAAGGAAGCCCTCCTCTGTCCTCTTGGTCTGCAATCCATATGCAGTATTGCAGGCGAGGGGTTCTTGTGGTTTGGGGGAAATAAGAGCAGACTTTAAGTGGAATCAATTAATTGTAGCAAGTCACTCTCCTTTCAGTCAGATTTAGGTAATGGCTTATCTCACATGACCAACCCTGCTGTTCATCATCTTCACTAAGAAAACCCTCTGCTGCTTTCCATCTGTGAATTCTGAAGAGAGGCTGATAGGTTTCCCTTGTTTAAATATGGCACAGATGTATTTTTAAGAACCCATTCCTCCTGAAGGGAGTGCAATTGACAGACTCGTACCTGAACGCTCACGTGATATACCGATGCACTGTGGAGCTTGGCGTGGCCGTTTTTCAACCCACCCTAGAGCATTTTCTGTTTCTTTCCTTGGTTCTATTTTAGACTCCTACTTTACATACTACCTGCAACTGAGGCCAGAAATTATCTTCCTCAGAGAGAAAACTAAGAATATTTTTCTTCTGCAAAGTTTTAAGATCCTTCTCCCTTCCTCTTCATAACCAGACATATGTAATGTCCCCATTTACCTGAAAGATATTTATAGCTTTTCCTTCTGCTTACCTTTCATACTGCAACCATTGGGTCAGGTATCTCTTTAGCCAAAATCTTTTTGGTTTAGAATGGATACATGTATATGGATGGCTGAGTCTGAGCTTTCCCAGTGGCTCAACAGTAAAGAATCCACCTGCGATGCAGGAGCCACAGGAGATGCAGGTTCGATCCCCAAGTTGGGAAAAATCCCTGGAGGAGGGCATGGCAACACACTCCAGTATTCTTGCTTGGAGAATCCCATGGACAGAGGAGCCTGGCGGGCTGCAATCCATGGGGTCGTAGAGTCAGGCACGATTGAAGTGACTGAGCACACACATGGCTGAATTCCTTTGCTGTCCCCCCAAAACTATCATAGTGTTGCTAATTGGCTTTACTCCAATATAAAAGAAAAAGTTTAAAAAAGAAGGGAAAAAATCTTTTTTTGGGAATGAGGCCTTGTGAGTGGTTGAACTGGGCCAAAAGTCTCCTTTGAAGCCATAGTTTCACTTGCCTGTTGACCTTTTGAGGTGCTGCTTCAGGAAACAGCGTCAGGTACCTTCTACCTTTCTTGCAATATCTCGCCATTGTGTATCCTTTACAGTTTCTGTTCTGTCCTCTGCATTAGTCTCGTTCTTTCCTTCTCACTCTCGTATGAACTTCATTTACCATCCAGAGGAGGAAGAGGCAGAGAAGTGTGTTTCCTACTGCCTTCTGGTCCAGAGGGAACTTGTAGGCAAAAGCACTTCCCACAAAGATTTACTCCACAGACAATCGATTGTTGGATATTGTCATGGAATTGAGTACCTGGTGGTGGTGAACATCACGTGTGCTGGGTTAAACATTAGTAATTTTAAAAAATTAGAGCATTTCTCAGACTTTTGAACATGGTAATATGAATTGTGAATTTTTAAGAAGAAAGATGACAAATTCAAGTTTCTCAAATTTATTGCATATCCCTCCTTTTTATAGCAGAGGATCTTATAGTTTTTGGTGCAACACATTTTGGGAAGCACTGTTCTAGGATATTTTACTTGTATTCTAAATACTCCTTGAAATTCTATATTTTTGATATTTTAAAACCAAAATTTTCTTGCTTTTTAATCTAACAGTGGACCTTCTGATGGCTCGAAAGAACATGAATTTACAAAAACACAAAAAGCATAGCCTAGGTAGGATTCCTTCTTGAAAAGTATTAAAGAACACAATGCTTTGTGTTACTGATGTAATAAATGAGATGAACTTAATGAGGATACACCTGTGGAAAAGATTTTACTTCCTTAATGATGACTTTAAAAGGGCAAGAGCAGTGCTGACTCGCTCACCTCTCACTGTGTCTTGTGTAGACACAACTTTCCAGGCACTTTGAGTTAGAAAGTACCGTAGTTTCCCTGTACTCACAGTTTGGCTCTCTGTGGTTTTAGTTACCTGTGGCCAACTGCCTTCTAAAGTTATTAAATGGAAAATTCCAGAAATAAAAAAGTCATAGGTTTTAAATTGCATGACATCCTGAGCAGCGTGATCAACTGTCCCTCAGTCCTGGTCAGTCCTGCCCAGGACATGAATGATCTTTCTGTCCAGAGCATCCTGCTCATTATTCACTTAGTAGCCATCTCAGTTATCAGATTGACTGTCGTGGTACCACAGGGCTTGAGTTCAAGTAACTCATTTTATTTAATAATGGCCCCAAAGCACACGGGTTCGATCCTTGCCTTGGGAAGATCCCCTGGGGAGGGCATGACAACCCACTCCAGTATTCTTGCCGGGAAGATTCCATGGACAGAGGAGCCTGATGAGCTACAGTCCATAGGGTCACAAAGAGCTGGACACGACTGAAGTGACTTAGCCCCAGAGTGCCAAGAGTAGTGGTGCTGGCATGAGATGTTCTCTTACTGTGCCTATAAACGAAACCTTACCACTGGTATGTATGTATAGCAAAACAATAGTAGATATAGGGTTCAGTGCTATTTGCAGATGCAAACATCCATTGAGGATCTTGGAGAGTATCCCCTGTGGAGAAGGAGAGATTATTGTAGTGTCATTTAGGGTAATTAAGACTCATGTATGGATATGAGAGTTGGACTGTGAGGAAAGCTGAGCACTGAAGAATTGATGCTTTTGAACTGTGGTTGGAGAAGACTCTTGAGAGTCCCTTGGACTGCAAGGAGATCCAACCAGTCCATCCTAAAGGAGATCAGCCCTGGGATTTCTTTGGAAGGACTGATGCTAAAGCTGAAACTCCAGTACTTTGGCCACCTCATGCGAAGTGTTGACTCATTGGAAAAGACTCTGATGCTGGGAGGGATTGGGGGCAGGAGGAGAAGGGGACGACAGAGGATGAGATGACTGGATGGCATCACTGACTAGATGGACGCGAGTCTGAGTGAACTCCAGGAGTTGTTGATGGACAGGGAAGCCTGGCGTGCTGCGATTCATGGGGTCGCAAAGAGTCGGACACGACTGAGCAACTGAACTGAACTGATATATGTATTTTTTATCTGATTTAGGGTAATGTAAACCACAGGTTCAATCTCACATCCAGTTCAGCCTTCTCCCTTCTCTCCAGCAGGCTGGAGTGTGGCTAGGGGACCTCTAATGGGACATGTGGTGTGATTGTTCTTCTTTGCTATCTCCTGTTCGATTATTTCTCTTGTGTATCCTAAGTCTCATAGATTTGGAGTAAGGAGAAAGAAGACTGGAGGAAAAAAAAAGGCAAAAGTCTTTTGCTTTGTCTTATTGCTACTTGCATATGGCTTATTGTAATTTATGCTTTCCACAATGGGTGTCTAAATGCTGGCTCTTTTTGTCTTGGGCATTGATGGATATTCTGCAGGCTGACTGGACCACCCACTGTGTGCACCCAGTAAGGGCAGTGCACTTTCTAACTGATTTCCTATGGCTTCTACTACTGCTGGTGGTCGACCCAAATCTTGGACTGCTGGCCAGAGTACTTAAAAGGTGGCCCATTTATCTTCCAAGGCATCCACTTCTTTCTCAAGAAATTGATGCAGCCTTACTGGGCAATCTGTCTTTGCTATGCCATCAAGGCTTCTCCAGCCTGACTCCTACCTTCAGAATTCTCCAGATGAGAGGCAGATCTACTGTGGATGTGAAATTTCAGTGGACACATATCAAAGTCTCATGAAAACTTCTTTATCCCCCTTCATTCAGGTGGCTGCACTGGTTTAGTTCTCCAAGTGTCTGCAGCTCAGCAAACATCTAGATGACCTGAGTAAGGCCAGCCTCCTTTCACACAAGGCTGTCACTCTGTGGACACTTTCTTGGACCTTTCTTTTTTAATTTCTGAGGGGGGAGGCATTCTCTATCCTCTCCAAATAGAGGAGGGACAAACAATGCATTGCACTTTCACCTCAGGAAAATCTCCTACAAATTCTCTCCTATTGCCTCTTGGAATTTCTTGTTTTCCCTTATTGAGACAATTAGGTAGGTGTTGGGATTAATAATCACTGGAGGCAGTTCTATTATTTTTATTATGATAAAACTAACATTCTTTTTTTAAGGAAGTGATGAGGCATGAATCTTTATTATATAGTTTATTTTGTTACAAGCTTATATAATTTAAATTTCAGAGGTGGTTATATATAATTATCAGCTCATAAAATTCCTGAAATGTTAACAGTTGGCTCTTATGAGCTTGTGAGCTGGCTTCAGCATACCACTGCCAAAGTGATTTTTTAAATTAATTTTTATTGGAATGTAGTTGATTTGCAATGTTATGTTTCTGCTGTACAGCAAAGTGAGTTGGTTATTAATATACATATATCCACTCTTTTTTTAGATTCTAGCCCCATATAGGTTATTACAGACTATTGAATAGAGTTCCCTGTGCTATACAGTAGGTTTTTATTAGTTATCTATTTTATATAGTGTGTGAAATTAGCATTTTTTCTTAGTGTTAACTTACAGTCTGTTGAATTGCAATAGACAACAGGAAAAGACTGATTTAGTTTCTCAATGCAAATATTCTTTATAATATTTTCTTTTGTTTGTATTGATTAATTTCTAAAACAATTTCCATTGTCTGAAAGTCTTTTATTGTTAGAGTTATTGCAATGTGAATACGTGCCTCATTCATATGCTCTTTTCTTGTGCTCTCTTCCCAGGAACGGCACATCTAGGTTAAAGGGCATTAAGGACTCCCCAGCTCTTGCCACGTGATGGCTAAAGTGTGGAGTAGATGACTGCTAAGTGCTTAGGAGGGAGTTTATTAAACTTTTGAATAACACTACATGCACATGTACAGGAGCTAGAATAGTAAGCACTTAGTGGATTTTATATTTAATTTCAGGAAATGAAATGGTCTAATTAAACAATTCTGGGTAATCATTTTTAATTTTAGCTACCTAGAGCTGTATCCTCATTGGGAAAGACCCAGATGCTGGGAGGGATTAGGGGCGGGAGGAGAAGGGGGATGACCGAGGTTGAGATGTTTGGATGGCATCACTGACTCAATGAACATGAGTTTGGATAAACTTCGGGAGTTGGTCATAGACAGGGAGGCCTGGCGTGCTGCGATTCATGGGGTCACAAAGAGTCAGACACGACTGAGCGACTGAACTGAACTGAGAGCTATATCACCACACCAGTTCCGTGACCTGATTGGGCTGGTTTCCCATGAAGTGTTAGTCTCTTGGTCACGTCCTACTCTTTACCACCCCATGCACTGTAGCCTGCCAGGCTCCTCTGTCCATGGAATTCTCCAGGCCAGAATACTGGAGTGGGTAGCCTTTCCCTTCTCCAGGGGATCTTCCTGATCCAGGGATCAAACCTGGGTCTCCTATACTGCAGGCAGATTCTTTACCTCTGAGCCACCAGGGAAGCCCCTGTTGTTTGCTTGGTCTCAGGTAGTATCATTTTCTGCTGGCTTCTCCACCTGTGAGTCACTCCCTTACGTCTCCTGCCCCCCAACTCCCCAGCTGTCTCTTTGGGCAACATCAAACTGTTGATTTTAACACATTTAGTTAGCATTTAGCTGGGCCCAGGGAACTCTGGGTTAACTTCTAAAATGTGTTTATGATGCAAAGGTATATTTTGTAAGCCTTTCACTCAGGGGAGGAATAAAAAGGTATAGAGGTTTGAGGTTTTAAATAGTCGCCATCTCAGAAAAGCACAGAAACCAGACAAATAAGTAACCCAGGAGTCCAAAGGAACCCAAAGCCCACAGCTCTGTTTCCTCTTGAGTTGGGGGCTAACATTGTTTTGCCTTCACTCAGGCTGGGCTGTCTACTGGGAAAGCAGTACTAATACCTGTCAGGCAGGAACCCCTGAAGTGGACAACACAAGAAGCTCCTTTTATGAAGGCACTGATTTTCAAGTGTTCCAGTCTCCTGGAGGCATGTTGTCATTTCTGAAGCGTTCACAACATACAATAGTAAGAAAGAGAGCCTTTGTTTGCTCTATTTAAGGAGGAAAATTGAGATGCAGCTGGGAGAAGCAGGAAGCATCCAGTCAGCAAGATAGCAAGGAGAATTTATATTACATGGCAGCCTGTGGATGCGTTTGCTTTAGGACAGACACAGTGCTGCCTAAGCAAGGCAGGATGTAAATGATTTTTAAAAAAACAAGTGTTAACCCGTGTTTTGACTTGAGGTGGTGCCCTGTGAACCTGGGTATTCAGTAAACGCTCTGAATGAATGGGGGCTCTAGTCCAGAGCTTGCTACAGAGCAAGCCCTCAATACAGTTCTTTGACGGTTTTGCTCGCTATTTTGTAGCATTCCCAACTTGGCATACAAGGAGGATAATAAAGTACATGTGCTGTGCTCACTTGTGTTTGACTCTTTGTGACCCCATGGACTGTAGCCCACCAGGCTCCTCTGTCCATGGGATTTCCCAGGCAAGAATACTGGAGTGGTTTGCCATTTCCTACTCCAGGGGATCTTCCCGACCCAGGGATCAAACCCACATCTTTTGCATCTCCTGTATTGGCAGTTGGATTCTTTACCACCTAAGGAGGCCAATAAAGTACATATTGATAGAAAAGCTTTTCCATTATCCTGACTGCTAGTGCCACTTATAGCAGGATGTAAGGAAAATTCATGGGGTTCCATTATTTCCAGTGAACCACTTCATCCCTGATCATCAGATGTCAATAACATTCAGGAGGCCTTCAGAGCTCTGTGACTTCCTAGTAAAATCCAGCACGCTTTGCCTCAGCTCCATAGCCTCCTCACCTCTCCCGAAGTGTGTCAGCTCATGTCCTCCTGGAAGCAGACTCCGGGGCAGAGTTACAAGTGTGAGAGATTTATTGTGGAAGATGTCCATGGGAGATGATGGGAGAATAGGCAGACACAGGCAAGGAAAACCTCAGACCTAGAAACAGTTTTGATATCTGTAGGAAAAGGAGGGGGATGGAAGGAGATTGGTAGGGAGAGCCTCAGACTGTAGGGTGGCCCTGAGATGGTCTTGACAAGGGCAGTGTGGGGACTTAGACAAAGAGAAGTCCTGCAGTTGACAGGAATGGTCTTTTCTCTAGCACTTCCCCCTTGCTTGGTCTGGCTGGGAGGAACCCAGCAAAAGTGTGGTCTTGGGGTGAACACTGCGGTGGGTCACTGAGACGAGGCAGCTGGTGGTTGTGAGTTAAAATAAGGTTCCCTTGAGCAGGGGGATCAGAGCAGCTGGCACCCCACGCTGCCATCCATGACACCATCCACTCCTTTACCAACTGTGAGATGGATTCTGAAAAGAACCCTCTCATTAGAATCCACATTCTATCAGCCCTGATCATATTATGCTTTATAGTCCTGTTTGCCTCATACACAGTCAAAAGCCTAAGCTTCAGGAAACCTATTGTTTTTTCTTTGAGGTATAGTACAACAGATGTCTAATGTTATGTGAGTTTTAGGTACATAATATAGTGACTCACAGTTTTTAAAAGTTACATTCCATTTACAGTTATTATAAAATATTGGCTGTACTTCCTGCATTGTACAATATATCCTTGTAGCTTGTTTATTTTTTACATAGTAGTTTGTAACTCTTAATGCTGTGCCCCTATATTAACCCTCCCCTCTTCCATCTTTCCATAGGTAACCACTAGTTTGCTCTCTATATCTGTGAGTCTGTTTTTTTTTCTGTTATATTCTCTATAGTTTGTTTTATTTTTTTAGATTATATGTGTGCATGATATCGTACAGTATTTGTCTTCTCTGTCTGACTTATTTCCCTAAGCATGATACCTTCCAAGTTCATCCATGTTGTAACAAATGGCAAAAATTTCATTCTTTTTTATAGCTGAGTAATGCTCCATTGTGTGTGTAAGCATGCATGTGTATATATCACATCCTCTGTTGTCCACATGTAACACCCATATGGCATTCTTTTTTACTTATTTATTATTATTTTTAAACTTTACATTTTGTCTTGGGGTATAGTCAATTAACAGTATTGTAACAGTTTCAGGTTAATAGAGAAGGAACTCAGCCATACATATTCATGTATCCATTTTCCCTCAAACTCCTCTGGCATCCAGGCTGCCACATAACATTGAGCAGAGTTCCCTGTGCTATACAGTAGGTCTTTGTTGGTTATCTATTTTAAATAGAGCAGTGTGTACATATTCATCTCAAAATCCCTAACTATCCTTTCCGCTTTGACACTGCTGTTCCCTGAATCTCTTTCTGTTTTGTAAGTAAGTTCATCTGTATCATTTCTGTTTGGATTCCACATATAAGGAGTGTCATGCAGTGTTATACATCTGACTGTGTTGGGTCTTAGTTGCAGCCCCCGGGATCTCTTGTGGCATGTGGGCTTTTCTACTTGTGGTGTATGGGCTCAGTAGTTGTGGCGTGTGGGCTTAGCTGCCCTACCACATATGGGATCTTAGTTTTCTGACCAGGGGTCGAATCTGTGTCTCCTGCATTGCAAGGTGAATTTTTAACAACTGGGCCACCTGGGAGGTTCCCTTGTATGGCATTCTAAATATCTTAATGAGATTCTGACACCACTCCCTGTCCACCCAAACCTTTCCACCTGCTCTCTTGACCTCTCAGAGTGTCATGAGCAAAACTGCCCATATCCTCAACTCTTTGAAGAATGTTGTCTTCCCCTTATTCTCACGGAACCTGACTTACCCCAAAGACAGTGCTTCCTTCTCAAGTGGTGATTATTTTTTTGTCTCATAAGAATATATCCTGGTTATGGAGGAGAGTGGAGTGGACTAACTGCTTACTTATTATTTCTTTCTAAAATACATTCTCCCTCCTTCCTTTCTCAGTGTAGTATCTCCTTTAAAGCAGTGGTTCCCAACCTTTTTAGCACCATGGACTGGTTTCGTGGGAGACAGCTTTTCCCGGCTCCCCATGGGGAGCGGCTCTAAATACAGATGAAGCTTCACTTAGTTACCCACTGCTCACCTCCTGTTGTGCAGCCTGGTTCCTAACAGGTCATGGGCCAGTAGTGATCCATGGCTCAGGAGGTTGGGTACTCCTCCTTTAAAGACACCATCAAATGATACTCCATACTCACTTCCTTGTTACTATCATGTCTCAATCCAAGGTCACTCTCCTCATTCATAGAAGATTTAGTGCTGTCTTCCTTTTTACCACTACCTCTGTTTTTACCTTTTTTTTTTTTTTTAAACTGGCTGATCTATCCAGTTTTCTGGCTGATCAGGTGGATGAATTTTTCCTGGTTCGAGCTAGGGTCAACCTCTCTACTTGGCACTGGATCCTTCCCCTGTCTACTCAGGGACATGACTCTTAAAATTATCTCTTCTGCATTCAAACTGTGCCCACTTACCACTGGATTATTCTTATCAGCTGGTAAATTTCTTATTTTAATTACATAATAAATAATAATAAATAATTATTTTTCATTCTAAAATAAAGCCCCTGTCTTGACTTAACATTTGCCCTAGTTGTCACCCCATCTAATCCTCTCCTTTAAAGCAAAATGCCTCATTTATACCTTGATGTCCTCACGTCTCTGAACGTTTCACATAGTTTTCTATGCCCTTATCTTTTCACCATTTCCTTCACTTAGGTTCAGAATCACCATACTCACTGCTGCCCCCGCTCCTTCACTTTTGGTGGCTTCTCCTCCATTTCCTCTCCCTGGCTTTACTGAGATATAATTGAAAAATAACATTGAGAAAAATAATATTCATCTTAAGTTTAAGGTGTACAACATGATGATGTGATGTACATGTATATTGCAAAATGATTACCACAGTAAGGTTAATGAACACATTCATCACTTTATGCAGTTACCGTTTTTTTGGTGTGTGTGAGTATATTTTAGATCTGCTGTCTTAGCAAAGGGGAAGTGTATGATACAGTATTGTTGACTACATTCATGGTGCTGGGTATTAGATTCCCAGAATTTATTCGTCTTATAAATGAAAGTTTGTATTTCCTGACCAAGTTCTCCCAATTTCTTCCACCCTGGAGCTCCTGGCAATTGCCAATCTATTTCTTTGAATTTGACTTTTTTACATTGCACATATAAGTGAGATCATGCAGTGTTTGCCTTCCTTTGTCTGACTTATTTCATGTAGCATAATGCCCTCAAGGTTCATCCATGTTGTTGCAAATGGCAGGATTTTCTCCTTGTTTATAGCTGAATAGTATTCCACTGTGTGCATAGTTGGCCCTCTGTGTCACTGGCCTCCACATTCAAATATTCAACCAATCACAGATCTAAATATATATATTTTTAATTCCAGAAAGTTCCAGAATGGAAAACTTGAATTTTCCAGCAAACTATTTGCATAGCATTAACACTGTATTTGTGTTTTTACAGAGCATTTATATTATAAGTAATCTAGAGATGCTTTAAAGCAGGGGTCCCCAGCCTCCAGGCCGCAGACTAGTACCTGCCCTCAGATCGGTGATGGCTTTAAATTAGAAATAAAATACATAATACATAAAAATACATAATACATAAAATACATAGGCATCCTGAAACCATCCCCCTCCCCAGGTCTGTGGGAAAATTGTCTTCCATGAAATTGGTCCCTGGTTGGGGACCACTGTTTTAAAATATACGTGAGGATGTGTACAGGTTATTTGCAAATACTATGCCATTTTATATAAGGGACTTGAGCATTCTCAGATTTTGGTATCTATCAGTTCAGTTCAGTTCAGTTGCTCAGTCATGTCCGACTCTGTGACCCTATGGACTGCAGCACACCAGGCTTCCCTGTCCATCACCAGCTCCCGGAGCTTGCTCAAACTCATGTCCATCAAGTCAGTGATGCCATCCAACCATCTCATCCTCTGTCGTCCCTTTCGCCTCCCACCTTCAATCTTCCCCAGCATCAGGGCGTTTTCCAATGAATCTATGGAAATCCTGAAACCAGTTCCCAACAAATACTGAAGGAATGACTATAAATCCTCCTTCATTTTTTGAACTTTGAATGTTAGCATGCCTTGGGGTTCAGGCCCTCATATTTCTCTATTTACACCAACCCCTTAGCTGATTTCATGTAGATTCTTCACTGATCACTACATTCCTACATACAGCTGCTTAATGACAGTTCACCAAGTGCATATGAAACTAACCACAGCCAAATAGCACCATTGGTTTTCTTTTATCTTAGCATGTGCATATGTACATGCATATATACACTCCTGCATTCTTTCTTCATTTCAGGTATGGCACATAATCCCCCAGGTGCTAAGACCAGCAGCCATGGGGCATGTTTAATTCCTCTCTCTCCTTCACAAACTATATCCCTTTGCTTTGTCAATAAATCCCATTAGCTCTAGCTCCAGATCATATCCTGAATATGATATCTTTTAGCCATCACCACTAATAGCATCCTGTTAATGCTCACCATCACTTCTCTCCTATGATTGCAATGATTTCCTCAGTGGTTTTTCCTTTCTAATTTTTCCTCACTGCTGCTCATTCTCAACATCATAGACAGATTTTATGGAAATAAGATCACATCGTATGCCTTTGGGGATGGCCATAATCACTCTGGATATTTCAGTTTAATTGATAGAGAAGAGTATTACATTTAATAAAAACTTGCATTGAACTTTCCATTGTTTCTTCCTTTTCATATGTCTGCACCTCTATCTACATACAGTCTCTAAAGCCTGACAGATCTTCCCACCACTATACTGCTCAGCCTTCAGTTCGCCTTGCAGACCTCTGGCAAGAAATAACTCCTCCAGGTCTAATATGATTCTCTCAGGCAGAGTTGGTTGTTGGATCATTTGTGTCTCACTATACATGATTTTCACCTCTTCATGGGATTTGCCTCATTCTTTTGTCAACACATTTTATCTATCATTTAACTTCCATTGGGCTGTTGGCTCCTTATATCCCCAGTACTTTGGCCACCTCATGCGAAGAGTTGAATCATTGGAAAAGACTCTGATGCTGGGAGGGACTGGGGGCAGGAGGAGAAGGGGACGACAGAGGATGAGATGGGCTGGATGACATCAGCGACTCGATGCATAAGTTTGGGTGAACTCTGGGAGTTGGTGATGGACAGGGAGACCTGGCGTGCTGCGATTCATGGGGTCACAAAGAGTCGGACATGACTGAGCGACTGAACTGAACTTAACATGGTGTGGCACAGGGGGGAGGAGCCAAGATGGCGGAGGAGTAGGACGGGGAGAACACTTTCTCCCCCACAAATTCATCAAAAGAGCATTTAAACGTTGAGTAAATTCCACAAAACAACTTCTGAATGCCAGCAGAGGACATCAGGCACCCAGAAAAGCAACCCAACTCTTCGAAAGGAGGGAGAAGAAATACAGCTCCACCCACCAGAACACCGACACAAGCTTCCCTAACCAGGAAACCTTGACAAGCCACCTGAACAAACCCACACACAGTGAGGAAACGCCACAATAAAGAGAACTCCACAAACTGCCAGAATACATAAAGGACACCCCAAACTCAGCAATTTAAACAAGATGAAGAGACAGAGGAATACTCAGCAGATAAAGGAACAGGATAAATGCCCACCAAACCAAACAAAAGAGGAAGAGATAGGGAATCTACCTGATAAAGAATTCCGAATAATGATAGTGAAATTGATCCAAAATCTTGAAACTAAAATGGAATCACAGATAAATAGCCTGGAGACAAGGACTGAGAAGATGCAAGAAAGGTTTAACAAGGACCTAGAAGAAATAAAAGAGAGTCAATATATA